>NC_043962.1:45259690-45542806 GCF_902148855.1 Sphaeramia orbicularis | reverse complement strand
ACACACACACACACACACACACACACCTATATATATATATATACACACACACACACCCACACACACACACACACACACTTTTTTTTTTTTTTTTTTTTTTTTTAAACATAAAACCAACAACAAAATTTGGAGCCATAATTTATAGGTTATCATGCTATTATTTGACTTGAGATCATATTGGTTTGAATATGGAACCTGCACTAAGACGAGTTCAGCGTCATTGACTGTTAATATTTTCAGTGTAATTTTTGGACTCTCACCTTTGGTGGGCTGGGTTTGGTCCACAGGCTGCATTTTGGACTCCCCTGGTTTAGGGGTTCACAGACCTAGATTCATCCTTCCAGCAGAACTTGAAATGAGTCTTTGCAACTGTAATGTACCTGTTGTGTAGTGCAGTCTGTGTGCTCTGTTCTAATCTCCCAGCCAGTCTCATCGTCCTCCTTTACTCCCGCCTCCTTCCTCCAGGCCGCTCAAAAGCTGTCATTGATGAGAGCACCGTGAGGGGGTGAGAGGTGCTCGGGCCCCATGGGCTCGTGTAGCAGTTCCACTGAAAGAATCCATTTGAAACACACACACACGCACGCACGCACACACACACACACCACACACACACCACACACACACACACACACACACACACACACCACACACACACCACACACCTGTTAACAAACAGCAACAATGGGCTGCATGGCTGCCAGTTCAGTGAGCTCCGTACCCTGACCCCACTCCCACCCCTCGCCCCCTGGCGGATATTAAAGGCTCTATTTACCCATACTGGCACACAGCTCACAGGCCCCACAGAGGTTGTCCTGCCCAGGGTTCCTCAATCCACCATTGTCTGGTCATAGACAACTAGCGGATGCATGGCAAGGATGTTGAGGTAAATTGAAGTGCTGGGCTGGTGTGGACTGTTTTTGGGTCTGTCTGAGAGTGTAAAAAACATCAACTGAGCCAAAGGTTGCCCTGTTTGTCCCCACGGAAACTTGTTGTGGTATGTGGAAGGAATTTTGTAATACTTTTACAGCTCTGATGTGAATGGGGTGTGGAATTAGTGTACATTTAGTTCTGCAGAGTTTAACAACAGGGTATAATTGTCAAATGTTTTTTTTCTACTATTTTCAACCGGCTATCCAAATAAAACTAATTAGTTGCTTGTGGTTACCGTCCAAAAGTTCAAACCTCAAAACAAAAGGTGACTGAACCTTTTTCTGTTATGAAATGACCAACTGGGGGAGGTTCAAGTCCCTTTAAAAACTTCACTATTTAGACTCGCTTTTGCTTTGTAATTTATTAATATTTTGCTGTTCTAACTTGGGTGTTTTTTGGTGTCATATGTTAATCATAATATGGTTTAAAATTCCTGTGCCTCATATTATTTTAGAGTCACTGGATTTAAAAAACAAAAAAACCCAAAACATTTACCTTTACTTCTGTATTTACTCTTCCCTACATTTTCAGATTGTAGAAAATCTACACTATCATACATATTTGGGCTTTTCCCAGGCATTTTCAAGAATGTGTACAATCTCTGATGAGACTTTGCCTGACACATCCAGGACATGATTCCACTTCTCTTCTTCATGTCTTGATGTTGAAGCGTTGGAAATAGTCTTCACTTTTCCATAAAAACAGGAAATACCATCAGGTGTGTATTTTCAACCTCTGGCATTTTAAGCCCCAATTTCACTTCCTGATACTTTAATGTCTTCTAAATTACTTGTTATTATCGTTTTTTGATCTGTCACTGCTACAGCTGCAAGAATGATAAGACACAAAATCTCTACTCGGTTGGTGTTGGAGGATATACTTATGCTTGTTTCTAAAGACAACAGGTTGGAAACAGGATTCAAAGTCACAATTACAAACTCATCCATAAGTGGTTTTTGCAGTAGAGTGTCTCTTCTCTGGTGTTTTTAAAGCATTTCATTATTGTTTGCATCAGTTGGTTATTACTGGGAGGTTTTTCACATCATTTTATTATCAATAAATTCTTTCTGCCAGTGATTCCCAGTCTTTAATAATCTTTGTTTTGTGAGCAATAAAATCACTGATAGCTTTGTAACCCAATAATATAAAAGACAAATAAAGTTTTCCCTGATTAACCCTTTCATCCATGAATTATGAGAACCTTAGTCAAAATTTTTTTCCTGAGTGCTTTTATTCCTCTTTAGCCATGAAAAAACAATGCAATTGAATTTTTTTTTTAATAAACCTGTTTTTTATGAAGGTAGATTTGTTTCTTTATTGCTTTAACTAAAAAAATCAATTAAAAAAAAGTTTTGAATACAAAAAAAAAAAAAGATCCAAAAAATTGCATTTGAACACTTTTTTTCTTTGATTGAAGTGAATTTTTTTTTTAAATTGATTTTTTTTTTTTTTAAATTGAAAATATTCTTTTTGGTTTAAGCAATAAAGAAACAAATCTACCTTCACAATTTTTGGTGGAGTTCCAAAAATGTCCGCTCCGCTGGACACCATGTGTTTAATTTTTGGATATCAGAAAGTGATATACAAAATCAAAACATTTTTAATGCAGCTAATGTTACATGTTTTCTCGCATTTTATCATATGCGCAATTTTTATTAACAAATAATTTACACTCAAACATGTCACTGCAGATCAGGTTTATCAAGAACAGCAAAGTTATAGTAATGGTAAGAATGTCAGTGTATGGGATGGTGCAAAAGTGTCCGCTGTGTTAACTCATACTGAACTAAAACAACAAAACCCATGAATATTAGAGAACAGATGTAGAACAGCAGCCCACTGTAGTGACCAATATGCATGAAAGGGTTAAGTTATGAATAGACCTGTTTCTTCAGATATTTGATACTGATTTACAGTGTGTTTAATGACAATCTGTTGAACCTGTCCAACTGATGTGTTAAATAGCTGTTTTAATACGTTTTTGAGGTTTCATCAAAAATATTTTGGTACAAAGGCCAAACGTTTTTGCCCGGTGAACACCCACAGACATAAAGCCAGCAGGGCCCAGCCACCACTGATAGCCGTCATTTTTCAGATGAGGCTGTTCTCCAGTTCGGCTCTGACCACTCCTTTTGTGTTTGCTGAGGGGGGCCAGCCATTCAACCCTACGGAACGGATAATAGCCTCACTGGTCTGCCCCTCACCTCCCCACTGCTGTCCCATCCTCCCATAAAATTCCCCACTTTAATTGCGTTCCCTGGAAGCCAGTAGGAGAAGAGGAGGAAAAACGTAGAGGGAGGAGGTAAAAGAAAGAACTCTATAGTGGGGAGCCTGTATTCATCCCAGTCCTATGCATTGCAAACAACAACTGCGAACCACAGTCTAGGAAGAAAGAAGCACAACGGTCAAAAGCAGTGGAGGACTAGCCCACCGGTCTCCAATTCAGCAGGCCCTGGCTTCTTTAATAACTGATCGGGTTCACAATTAAATCCCGCTCGCTGGTAATACAAGTCTCCTTAGAGGCTCAATTGCCATTGGTGGGAGACAGGGCCACTGTTGTGTCCTGGGGATTAAAGCAGGCAGGGGGAATCAAAAGCCATTTTACAATACAGTAATCAGCATGTTTTCCCTCTGAAAGACCCTCTGCTCCCCATTTAGAAAACACAGAGCATTACCTTCTTTCTGCTCTCTACAAAACCCATTCAGCCTCCTGCTTTATTATTGGATTAATCCTATGTGTTGTTAGGAGCACTGGGGCTCTGGAAAGAAGGGGGGCGGAGGAGAAAAAGTGCCCACTCCATACAGGTTGGTGAAGTTGGGGAAAACCACAACCTGGCCAAGGACACACTCTCTAGTCTCCAGTTCCCTGACTTGGTGCATTGAGGAGGTGAATGAAGGAACATTCCTCATTTGGAAATGAGCACAAACACTAAACTCTGATCACAGAAGTTATAAAATGTAATCTAACCTGCTCTATACTCATACTACAGTTACTCATTACCTCTGCCAAGGAGGTTATGTTTTTGCTGGCGTTGGTTTGTTTGTCTGTCTGTCCCTGTGCAAGATAACTCAAAAAGTTATGGACGGATTTGGATGAAAATTTCAGGAAATGTTGATACTGGCACAAGGAACAAATGATTAAATTTTGGTGGTGATCGAGGGGGCACTGATCTGCCTTGGCGGAGATCTGCGCTCTCTGAGTGCTTTTCTAGTTTACAAGTGAGCTTTATGGTGCAATAACAATCCACTCAAGGTATTATCCCAGTGTTTTTCAGCCTTGGGGTCGGGACCCCATGTGGGTTCACCAGAAATTCAAATGGGGTCGCCTGAAATTTAAAGTAATTGATAAAAAAAACAAAAAACAAAAACAAACAAAAAAGCTTACTAATAAAAAAATATGGTGAGTTGAGAGAGACAATCCCAATACATAAAAGACATGACAAACTGTGAAGCTTAAACTGAAGCACTGTGGTTCTGTTTATCTGTCAAATGTTCATTGTGGTCGGTTTCAGATGCTGCAGCTCTTTCATAATTCATAGTTTGAGTTCTTGTTTGTTCAGTATTAATTGTCAGCCTTGTAAATCCAAGCTGGACTGACTGTACATATCCTGACCAAGGAAAATAAATTCTCAATTTGTGCAGTAATCTACACCTGGCTTTTCTGCCTCCGTCCATAATAATATATATTATATAGACTAAATGTGTCTAAAATTTGTGTTTATTTACAACATAGTATAGCAAACTTTTACATGATCAAAAATAAATTTATTTTAGCCAAAATAAACCAAAAAAAAAGGCTCCGTTTTGAACGTCTGGGGTCACCAGAAGTTTATGATGTTAAAATGGGGTCACAAGCCAAAAAAGGTTGGAAACCACTGTCTTATCCTGTTTATTACAATGATATTTATGAAAGAAATCAGAAATTTAACAAGTATTGATATAAAACTAATTTTATTGGTCTGAAGATTTTATTGCCTCTGCTAAAATAAAACAATCCATTGATTCAATTTTGTTGTTGCAACTTTGTGTCCCAGAGCATTGTTGTGTTTCTGTATTTTGTAATTTAATACATATTACTATTCATTTATTACAGACTATGTTTAGAGTGTGTGTGACAGACTGCAGTGGGACGAATAAGAGTGAATGGTTGGATGTGAATTAATTTTTTATATAGATGGAGTTATAGAAATGCATTTTTACTGCTTTTTGTATGTTTCAGTTTTTATTAATGTCTGTTTGTTTCAATGATAACATCAGCCTGTCCAGGGACTACAGGTGAATATAAGCACTAGTGCTAAAACCCGGCACACTACATCTCTTCTTTTTAAGGTTAATGTATATGTGCATTGTCTCTGTCTAAATAACTAAATAAAATGAAATGAATTTATTGCTTATTCCTAATTGTTTTGCGGTCTGTTTTTATGTTTCTGGAGATGCTATGCTGTTTCATTGTAATTGGATGCTGACAATAATGTAAATAAATGGAGAAAATAGTCAATAACCTATCAGAATCATGAATTTGGCAAAACTTTGTAAAAATCCAGTTCCGACAAAAGATTTATGAAAAGACAAACTGAAAAGTAGTTGCAAAACTCTTGAAGCCTGTCAGTTAAGACCAATGCAACAAGAGCAAAAACTCTACATTGTCAACTGCATAATGAAGTGAATCAACAGGTGTATTTTAAGTACTGATGAAGAGAATATATAACTTCTATTTCTGGACTAGTTCTGTTGATAAGAGGATTTAGAGTCACTTCTAATAAGCAGAGAAAACAGAAAATTGAAAAAAAACAGCCAGGAAATACTTACTGTAAATATAATCTATACAGAACAACATTCTTAACCCATGAAGACCCAGTGCTACTTATAAGTCACTTCCCAAATGATTTTTTTCTCTACATTTAATCTTTCTTAAGTGATTTATCACCATTTATTATAATACTATCCTCTGTATTTTGCGTTTTTCGAGTGAAAATCCGGTATTTTCTTATATTTAATTTATTGATCATGTAGATGTTCATAAAAGCTCAGTTTAAAGTTTAGGATTGTTATATTAACCCATAAAGACCCAAACCATGATCGTCCAGAACAATATAAAATGTTTAATAGGCTACCTGTTGATCCAGTAATCCTAACAATACATGTAAATAATTGGTTTAAAAAACACTTTGTCATCTTTTCATGGTCGTTAGATATGACCCATCTGGATGTTCAGAGGCTCTGTAGTTACCATGGAAACACTGTCATCTTCTATGACATTGATTCACCAGTAAAAGCCATGGAGTTTGATCAGTGACAGTGGATGGACACACTGGGTTTATATTGATTTATTGATAGATTTTGCTGAAAAAGTCACTTAATCTTCTGTTTTCTCTTTTTCTGATATAATAACCTTTAATTCTATGAAGATCTACATATTCAGTAAACTAAATATAGAAAAATACAAGATTTTTACTGAAGAAATGCAAAATAAACAGGATAATATTACAATAAACGGTGATAAATCACTTAAGAAAGGACAAATATAGTGAAAAAGTCATTTTCGAACTGCCACAAAAGTTGCACTAGGTCTTTATGGGTTAAAAACCGAGGAAAATGAAGAAAAAAGTGACTTTTTCTGCAAATATATCATTAACTGAACACAAATGGCATGTCTCCATACACTGTTATTGATCAAAGTCCCTGGGTTTTACAGGTGAATCAGTGTTGTAAAAGATGACGGTGTTTCCACCTTCACTATGGAGTCTCTGAACGTCCAAATGGGTCACATCTGATGACCATGAAAAGATGATAAACTGCATTAACAGGTTTAGCGGCTCTGACGTTTTAAACATTTTGGATCAGTAGGGGATTTTGGTTGCCAGTGGCTGTTTGGGTCTTTATGCACTGTAAAAAAAAATCTGTAATTTAACAGAATTTTTACTGTTTATTTTACAGATTTTTCCTGTATTTTTAAGATACAGGAAAATATCAATGAAATGACAGAAACAGACTGTGATTTTACATGTCAAATGTAAAATAACATGAAAAAAACTGTAACTGTGAATAACCAAAAAATTTACATTTTTTAAAAGAAATGTTTTTTTCTTTTTTCACAGAAAACACAATCAAAATACATTTGCAAATGTATGATAATTTCACAAATATTTCTTTTCTATTTATGAGATTAAACTGTTAATTTAAAGCTTAAAAAAATAAAACAAGATAAAATTACTAACAATTAACCGTAAATAAAGTATTTATTCGGCTGTGGCTCAGGTGGTAGAGCGGGTCGTCCAATAACCGAAGGGTTGGCAGTTTGAATCCCACTCTGTCCTAGTCAGTCCGTTGTGTCCTTGGGCAAGACACTTCACCCTCCCTGCCTCCAGTGCCACCCACACTGGTGTATGAATGTTTGGTGGGGTCGAAGGGGCCGCAGGCGCAAATTGGCAGCCACGCTTCTGTCAGCCTGTCCCAGGGCAGCTGTGGCTACAAATGTAGTTTACCACCACCAGAGTGTGAATGTGAGAGCAAAAAATAATGGGTTAATAATGTAAAGCGCTTTGGGTGTCTAGATGTATAAATATATAGATAATCTTATATAAATCCAATCCATTATTATTCTGTAAGTTTAACAAGACTTTTTGTTAATTGACAAATATCTTGTGTAATTATGGGAGGTTCCACAACCAAAATATCGAATAAATGTGTTTTTGTGAATGTATAACATGTATAAGCACTGAGAAACTGTCAAAATACAGTTTTTATCAGTGGATTGTACAACTGAGTCTCATTATATATATATATATATATATATATATTATATATATATATATATTATATATGTATATATAATATATATATATATATATATATACATGTGTGTGTGTGTGTACAGGGTGGGGAAGCAAAATTTACAATATTTGAGGCAGGGATTGAAAGACAGTATATGACCAATTAGTTTTGAAAGTCATGAGAATTTATTTGCCACAAGAAAATTGACATAATAGAAAATGTTTTTATTCTATGTGTCCTCCTTCTTTCTCAATAACTGCCTTCACACGCTTCCTGAAACTTGCGCAAGTGTTCCTCAAATATTCGGGTGACAACTTCTCCCATTCTTCTTTAATAGTATCTTCCAGACTTTCTCGTAATAGTTTTACTCATAGTCATTCTCTTCTTTCCATTATAAACAGTCTTATGGACACTCCAACTATTTTTGAAATCTCCTTTGGTGTGACGAGTGCATTCAGCAAATCACACACTCTTTGACGTTTGCTTTCCTGATTACTCATATGGGCAAAAGTTTCTGAAAAGTTATGGATAATAGTGTTAGGTATGATTATGACGTCAATATATTTGGTTTCAAAACAACTGACGTAGTGCCTGCTGAGAAAAAACAACTAAATATTGATTGTAAATTTTGCTTCCCCACCCTGTATGTGTGTGTGTGTGTGTGTGTGTGTGTGTGTGTGTGTATATATATATATATATATATATATATATATATGTATAATATATATATTTAATATATAGATATAGATGATAGATAGATAGATAGATAGATAGATAGATAGATAGATAGAGATAGATAGATAGATAGATAGATAGATGATATAGATATAGATATATAGGTAATTTGATTGTTTTAATACAGGAAAATATTCTTTATTAAACATTAAAAAGTAAAAAAAAAATATGCTAAATCTCATTTAAAGTTAGGGCAAAAAACTCTATTTTAATTATGGAAATTTCCATATTTTTATAAGATGGTTATTTCTGTTCTTTAACAGTATCTTTTCGGCTCCCCTGTTGCCTTTTTTTTTTTTTTTTTACAGTGTGGGTTTAATCAACCTCCAGAGATTCGATGAGTTAATTCACCTGAGACGCATTTAACTGGCTTTGGATGAACAGAGATAGTCCAGTTCATACCGTTGCGCCCTGATGTTCTAAACCACTTTCATCTTGTCGTGGCTCTCTGGTGTGAACTGTGCTTAATAATCCCATGGAATGTAGAAGAAAGAAAATGTCATTGTCGAGTCAATCAAAGCACATCTGACAAAAAGCTTAAAATTAACACTGCTGCTGAATGACAAATTATGACACATTTCAAGTAAAAAAAAAAAAAAAAAAATTACAAGCTTCAGTCCAGACAATTGGTGTGGTCTAATATGAAACCCATTGCATGTACTGGGACCAAGAACCCAAGATCAAAAAGTCATTTTTATGATCAAAAATGTTGACTGATGCAGAAACTTCATGCAGACTACAATAAGAAACATCTGGAAGACAGAAGAAACAGACAGATGTGTTGCAGTGCTGGAACAACAATGCATTTTTTTTCTTAATAACTATCAAAGGCTCTATTATATGGCTTATTTTTCCATTGTTCTGGACATAATGTATTGTGAAAGGCGAGATCCATGTATCACAATAGGGAAAGGAAGTATTCGATGTCGCTCTCCATGAGCTTCCTGATCAAAACCACATACATCTGATTCAGTTTATCCTGCGTCATCCACAGCCATTCACTTCATTGATCTCCACAAGAAATTCTGCTCCATGTCAAGGCCCTCACATTCTTGAATGCAATGGAAATCAAGAAACACAGGGTTCGATTGTTAGGGATGGGGTGTTTGCAAGTGCACAGCAAGAATGGAAAAATTTTTAAATGACAAACAAGCTAACATCTGTCATCTGAAACACTGCTGTTGTCAGCCACAAATGTAGTGTTACAGCTCTGAACTTTTGTTAGCTTTGTCAATACGTTACATAGTGTCCAAAGCATCAAATGAGTGACTGTTGAAATTGAAAAAGTCTGTGCTGGCTTGCACTGACTTGCTTCAGGGTTAGCACAAACAGTGAAAACTAAATGGGCGTCAAGAAGTGGGCTGTATGGTAGAAAAAGAAATGTGTGATTACCTCCGCCAAGGAGGTTATGTTTTTGCCAGGGTTTGTTTGTTTGTTTGTTTTTTGTTTGTCTGTTTGTTTGTTTGTCTGTCCGTTAGTGTGCAACATAACTCAAAAAGTTATGGACAGATTTGGATGAAATTTTCAGGGTTTGTTGGAAATGGGATAAGGAAGAAATGATTACATTTTGGTGGTGATCGGGGGTGGGGGCCCACGGGGGGGGCCACTGATCAGCCTTGGTGGAGGTCTGTGCTCTCCGAGTGCTTCTAGTTTGTTTGTTTGTTTGTCTGTCTGTTTGTCTGTCCGTTAGTGTGCAACATAACTCAAAAAGTTATGGATAGATTTTGATGAAATTTTCAGGGTTTTTGGAAATGGGATAAGGAGAAATGATTAACTTTGGTGGTGATCGGGGGTGGGGGGCCCACGGGGGGGCCCATTTCCAACAAACCCTGAAAATTTCATCAAAATCTGTCCATAACTTTTTGAGTTATGTTGCACACTAACGGACAGACAAACAGACAGACAAACAAACAAACAACCCTGGCAAAAACATAACCTCCTTGGCGTGGGGGGTGCCCACAGGGGGGGCCACTGATCAGCCTTGGCGGAGGTCTGTGCTCTCCGAGTGCTTCTAGTTTACAAACTGTGTTCACACAAGAGCACATTTAGTCGGACATTTGTCAATGAATGGTTGCAAAAAAACATTAAAATGATCAAAATTACTTACAATCTATAAGTTCCATCTGCTCCATTTGCTAAAATATGATGAGATGGAAGAACAATTTATGTATAGACTTTGTTTTGAGAGAATTTTGTCCATTGGTCTACAAAGTAAAAATGAACTTTGAAATAAACTATTCAAGGTTCAGTGCAGGAGATGTAGTGGAATCTGGAGGTATGGTTGCAGATTCCCCTCATATCACCCTCCCCTATGCTAAAGGCATCTTCAGTTTAATTAAGGGGTTATTAAATCAGCTAACATCCCTTCCATTTAACCCTAGAAGACAGTCTGCTCCATCTACTGTATACATATAAACAGCTCATTCGTATGTGATGAAAACACAGCAGTTCATTTTTGCAGGTAATTAAAAAATGAAATTATAAATATCAGTGACATATTCAATTTCTGGCATTATATCCTAATCTACTGTGAAGGTTCCATGATTAAACTTTCTCTGATGATAAAGATTCAATGACTAAATAATACCTACAAAGCAGGTCTACAGAGTCATCGAAGGCTACTTTAGACCAGTGTTTTTTAACCTTGAGATCGGGATGCCATGTAGGGTTGCCTGGAATTCAAATGGGGTCATGCATATCATCTCCATGAAGTGAATAATGACTTGTAATAGAGTTTGTTAAAATTTTATTTATTTATTTTTTATTCAACCTTTATTTACCCAGGCAAGCAATTAAGAACAGATTCTTATTTACAAATGCAGCCTGAAAATGTGAGAAAACATCAGATTAACAGCAATAAAATGTTCTTATGTCATAGTTTTCACACAGTAAATCAGTAAATACTTGTTTTCTTTGCTTTCTTTGGTGTCCAGTTTAGTGGACATTTTTGCAACTCTATGGAAAATAGCTGCCTCTGTCCATAATAATATACATTATATAGACTAAATGTCATCTAAAATCAAAATTTATTTGCAACATAGTACAGCGAACTATTACATGATCAAAAACAAATTAATTTTAGCAAAATCATGTCTCCGTTTTGAATGTCTGGGGTTGCCAGAAATGTATGATATTAAAATGGGGTCACAAGCCAAAAAAGGTTGGGAACCACTGGTTTAGACGGTAATGATCTGAACTGAGAACGTAAAAGTGGTGTTGCATTCTCATTTTTAATTCTGCATTTAGATGTGCATTTTGGGGGGAAAATCTGCATGCAGACAGACACTCAAAAGTTTGTGAAATTTCCTGTTTATCGATGTAGTACGCAGGTGGCTAGGTGGCATCACCACCACCATCACCAAGACCAAGCACCTGCGTAGAGCCTTTCTACTTCTCCTGTTCTCTCCTAGCATGAAATACAATCACAAAACAGGAAACAGAACACTACTCTCTATAAAGATTCATAATAATTGCTGAAACAACTTCTGGATGTAAATCAGAGCGACTAGTTGAACTTGAAGGTCCATCAGAGGGAAACAATCTGACATGTTGTTGTATTCCTGTACTGGCTCGTGCCTGTGATGTAAACTCTGCATGATGAGAAAACACAGTTTTGCATTTTCAACCCTTTAGACCACAGGTGTCTAACATTTGGCCAAACATTTGGGCCAAAACCGGCCCATCAAAGGGTCCGATCCAGCCCATGGGATGAATTTGAGAATGTAAAAAATTACACTCAAATACTTAACATTCAAAGATATTAAAAATATTTTAGAATAGGTTCCACATTCAGACTAATATGATGTACAGTGGATCAGAATACTATCAAAATACTTTCATAATAATCTGTAAATAATGACAACTCCAAATCTTTCTCTTCGTTTTAGTGTGAAAAAATACAATTACATGAAAGTTTTCTTTTACAAACTAGCCTTTAACAACACAAATGTGAATAATCTGAACAAATATGAAGAGCATGAAATGCCTTAAGGAAAATACATGTAATTGTACCAATATTCTGCCTGTTACTAAATGTTTTGAATATTTGTAGATCCATTGTAATCTGTAAGTTATAATGTACAAGTGGAAATGGTAAACTGAGGCAGAATACTGTTAAAATTGCACTTATTTTTCTTAAAACATTTCAGGTTATTCATGTTACTCAGATTTTTAAGGTAACTTTGTAGTGTGAATATTTTCTTACTGTAATTTTACCTTTTACTGGTCCAGTCCGCTTGAAATCATATTGGGCTGAATGTGGTCCCTGAACATTCACAGCGGACCGTTTTGTATTGGGCAATGGTTGCATGGAAAGGATTGCCAGGGTTTCTATTGTTGGAAAATAATAGAAAATCTTTTCAAAAGAAATTAATCTTGTTTGCACAGTGGACATGAAATGGAAAAAGTATTGATAACATTGAAAGATGTCTTATGATTTTTATCAGACAGCTATTGTTTGGTCAGTTAGTATAAATGTATAGCACTTATTTTGTTTATTTTTTTTTTGCTTTGGGCTGTTGTATGTGTTCTGTTTGTGTGTGTGTGTGGGTGTGAATGGTGCAAGATTAATGTAAATAATTAAAATTGTAATGTAATGTAGAGGAGACCGCAGGAGGAATAACAACTGATGTTTCAGTTACTAATGAGAATCATAATAAATGAAATGAACTAAAATGAGTTTAACATCCCAGCTTTAGACAGCAACACTAGAGTGGCGCATTTTTAAGATTTCCACTCTGGAAGGTGATTTCACTTTTTTGCATTTTCAACCCCCCCCAAAAACGCTGTTGCCATCTAAAGGAAAGGCACATCTGACAAAATATTTTGTCGTTTTCACCCAAAAGCATTGTCATGTGAACTGGGCCTACAATGATACATTTGCCGACCGTCTAAACAGTTTATCCATAATGAAGTACAGTGTTGCGATCACTACTGTGCTGATAATATGCAGCCCGGCAAAAAAAAAAAAAAAAAAAAAAGAAAATATGCAAATAGTTCAGATGCTTTTAATTAGATCATTACTGTAGTGGTTAATTTCTCATTTCTTAAACAACCATCAGCTTGATAAAGAGCATAAAGATTAGACTGTTTCACTGGAAAAAGATCATGTGGTCTGATAAGTCCAAACTGACCCTGTTCCAGAGTGATTGGTGCATCAGGGTGAGAAAAAGGCGGATGAAATGATTACCCATCATGCCTTGTGCCTGCAGTATAGGCCTGTGGGGACAGTTTTGTGATGTATCTTTGCTTTAGTTGGTCAGGTTAAGTCAGCGACTACCTGAATATACAGTCTACTCTCGTTATACCGCCAACTTCCGTTCACGGCCAAATTGGCGGTATAGCGAAATGGCGTTACAACGGGTTGCGTCCATAATGTGCATGTCTTTACTATATGATGTCTATGCTGCCTCCGTTAACCTGTTCTAATTGCGTTTCTAAATAAATCTTGATTCTGTTATGTTGTAAGGGATCATTTAAAGTGGGGAAACATTTTAAGCATTATTATACCGTGTCGGGAAATGACACCCCATCATCTTGAGGCTTTGGCTTAATCCCACGTCCTCTTCCCGACATCCTGACCTACTGAGTGTTCTGCGATAAATGAACGGTGGCCGTTCCGTAGACCTACTCGTAGCTTGTCGTGATCAGCGTCTGGCGCATTTGTTTCAGTGCATTGTTAAAATTTATGTGTACTCGATGGCAATCACGCTGGCGGTATAACGGTCGGGAAATCAATGGTATAAGTGTTGTTTGCATGGAACTGGGCTGGCGGATGGCGATAGGCGGAAATGGCGGTAGCTAATGGAATAATGCATTGGGGATTTTTGTGCAATGGTTTTGGTTGGCAGTGAGCGAAAATGGCGGTATAACGGCGGGCGGTTTAACGAGAGTAGACTGTACTGGATAACCAGGTCTTTGCTGATGACACAGACATATTCCAAAACAACAACACCTGGATTCATCAGGTTCACATTGTGTAATAGTGGTTCAGAGTCCAGACCTGAACCCCCCTGAGACTATTGTGAGTAAAAGTCTCTACACAGCAGTACAACTCTCAAATCATCTATAAAAGATCTCGGCCAATGCAATTAGGGAAAGACATAAATATTGTGACATTTATTGCAAAAGTATGTGTAGCATGTTAATGTAGCAACAATGTGTCACATCATCAAAACTAAAGAAGTTCCAGTGAAATGTGTTTTTTTTTTTTTTTTTTATAAATGTATCAGTGCATTGATAGTCTGGTTTATGTTGTATCAAACAGCAATTTAAATGGATGGTGACCTACGTACTGTAAAATGTACTATGTGGATGTACGTATTACTGGTCTGCATATGGGTCCGATCAAGCGGAAGTGAACATCAACACGAAAAATTAAATTTGCACACATCATTTATCAAGTGGGCTCATTTTTTGGCTAAAGATCTCTATTTTATGTAACAGTGATCCTAAAATACCACTTGTAGAAAAAAAGTTACAACAGATTTTATTGATTGTACTTTTTATACCATAGCCATAGCTGGAATTAGACAGTAAAATTACATCTAAAAATATGAAAATTTATTCAGTCTCTTGATTATAGATGATTGTTAAGTTTCAAGTATTAGATTTTCATTATTTTGTGAATATTATTGATATTTATGAGTTTGAACATTTGTGAGTTGCTTAAAAGGCCCTGTTCACGTTACCTCAAAAATACCACTTTTTAATCTTCAAGTTACTTATAATTCAGATATTCGAGTGAAACTTTCAGAAAGTAATGATCTTTGATACATTTTGGGTGTTGCATACAATGGTAAAGAGTCGTCTATGTGTTGCTATGGCAGCCTGTCCATGTGTTTTACATTCTCATGTCAATAAAACAGAGACTTTTCAATATTTTATCCCAAAATTTATTTTCAGTGTATCAAAAAATGTTTGGGAAGGAATGCTTCTCAGACCAAAAAAGAGTTTGTTCGAGGTGCTCTTTGGAAAAAGGGATTCAAAAAGTATTTATCACACTGGAAGAAAAATCCAAGGCACTCTCTTTCAACATTAAAATGCCTTTATTGTCATGGCAAGGTCATATCTAGACCTAAAAACCTTCAATGCGTTTCGGCTTCAGGTTTTTGACTTCCCGATGAAGGCTTGAAGCCAAAACGCGTGTGAAGTTTTTTAGGTCTAGATATGACCATGCCATGACAATAAAAGCATTTTAATGTTGAAAAAGAGTGCCTTGGATTTTTCTTCCAGTGTGATAAATTATTTTCAGCGTAGTTGAACATAACATCTAAAAGGGTTTGTCCTACTTGATATCAATTTCTGTCGAGAACAGCAGTGTTTGAAAAAAAATGATGTACGTGTCAAGTCCACTTGTTACTGAACAGTAATTTGATATTTTTCACCTAAAACTTTTATCTTCCCAATTTTGTTATACATAATGTTAAAGTGCTTACAAATACCTACTCAAGTATGTATAATACATGCGTAGAAGTTACTCTGCTTACATGCAGAGACTGTTGAGCACAAAATGTGTCCACGTGTTACCGCTTGATTGGACCCATATAAACCTGGAATTCAAATGGGTTCACCTGAAATTTCTAATTTTGATAAAAATAAAAAAAAAAACAAACAAACAAAAAAACTTACTTATAAAAAATATACGGTGATTTGAGAGAGACAATCCCAATACATTAAAGACATGACAAACTGTGAAGCTGAAACTGAAGCACTGCGGTACTGTTTATCTTTCAAATGTTCATAGGAAAAATAAAATTCTCACTTTGTGCAGTAATCTCAACCTGGCTTTTCTGCCTCCGTCCATAATAATATATATTATATAGCCTAAATGTTGTCTAAATTAACTTTTGTTTGCAACATAGCATAGCAAACTACTACATGATCAAAAATTAATTTTAGTAAAAAAAAAAAATCTCAGTTTTGAATGTCTGGGGTCACCAGAAATTTGTCATGTTAAAATGGGGTCACGAGCCAAAAAAGGTTGGGAACCACTGTATTAAAGTTTAGGCCAGTGCATTAAAAAGCAGCAAAGCCGTACATGTTTTGAAAGCAGAGGAAACCCATACTAAGATGGAATACAAACCCAGGACTTTCTTGCTCTTGGGGAGTGCAGCGCTACAACTGAGCCTCGTGTGCTACCACACTGGTACCACAGTCACTGATCCTAATCCTTGCAAAAATACTGATATGATTTCCCATTTACTAATGGTTTTTGGCAGTAATCTGCACCAGCACATGTCATTATCAGTGTGTTGAAACAGCCCATTAAAGGCACCGTGATGATGACATCAGTCTCACTCGCCCAGCACGTCTGTCTGCATTATCTCCTCCATCTTAAAACATCTCTTGGTGTAGTGGATGTAGAGAATGTATCACAGTAAAGTAAAATCCTTCCACGTGTGGGCAGCATGGCCTAAGACAAACTTTTATCAATTTAAACACTCCCCCACATTCCTGCCGAGCTCCCCCATTGCTTTCTGTGCAAGCCTGTTGTAGAATAACCTTAGTCACGACCTCATCTGTTAAATCAGAAGTGAGAAATTCCATGGATTAAATTTAGGTCATCTTGAAGTGCTTTAGGGAATGGGGATGATGATATAAGATGGTGATGTGTCTCCAGGTCTGTACTGTGTGTGGCACATTGTGTATGATGACAGACTGTTACCTTACAGACATCTCATGACTCTCTTTTCTGCGTTATGTTGTTTCTTTCAGGGGAAAATCGTAGGTGGGAGGTTGAGTGCATATGCTGTTATGGAAGAGAGAGAAGGATGGAGGGACAAAGGATGGAAAATAGAAAAACATCTTCAGTGGGGTTGGCAGATTTCCATGGAAACCATTAAACATAATGTGCATGGTCATATTGTGTGTGTGTGTGTAGTGCAGGTGTATTTGTGTATGTTTGTGTGCTCTGCTCTTCCCTCTCCCAGGTAACTACTCAGTCCGCCTGGCTGTACCTAGAACACACCAGAGTGGTACTTGAGCTTTGTAAGTCTTCCTCCCAAGGGGCAAGTTTACAGAGAACTGTATACCTGAAGACGTCATCAGCGACATCCATAGCTGCTTTTTAAGGCTGAGAAAAAAGCCTTGATGCCATAACTGAGCTCTCAATAGTATTTCTTCAGGTGATATACGCACTCGTCACACACACACTGGATGTCCACAGGTTCTCTGCTAATCTGGTGCATGCATCTTGTTCTTTGTAACTAATGACGATACACACTGTCTTTTGCTAACTACAATAAATAAATACAATACAAAGTTCGCTTTACAATTTAAATAATGTATACAATACAAAAGCAATAGATGAGATATGTTCATCAGATTTGTTCTATGTACTCAGTGGTGTTTAATCACATGTAGGACGTGTGCAATCGAATCATTGGTCTATGTTCTTCAATGTGAGATCAATTACTGCAAATGTTGACCTTGACCTTTTTGATCTGAGTATGTGTCAGGTTTATAATCGTTTTAGATTTTTTCATTATAGTTAGTTTTATTTAGTTTTGACTTTTTTTTTCTCTAATTCAGTTAGTTTTAATTAGTTTTTAGAGCAGGTTTGCTAGTTTTTATTAGTTTTTATGTTTTTCTAAATGCTTAGTTTTAGTTTCGTTTTAGTATTAGTTTTAGTTTTGTCATATCTTTTATCTTCAAATTCAAATAAATCCCAGACAAGACTCTGCTGCTTTCTCCCATCTTTAGTCTGCATGTTTCCAGGTAGAGTGGGGATGAGAAGCTGACTTTAAATGACAAGTGATGAGAAGTGATGGACCTTGAAACGCCATTTGGTGCCGCTGGCTAAAATTGCTCAAGCAAAATAAATCCATTTCGTATCAATCCAACATTGACAAAGATGAAAACGAAGGGAATTTTATCCGTAATTTTTTATACATTTTAGTTAGTTTTGTAAACACACAATACAGTTTCACTTATCATTTTTTTCTTTTAATTATAGTTTTTATTTATTTCAGTTCACAAAATATTTTTTCAATTCTAGTTTTCATCATTTCGTTAGTTTTCGTTAACGATAATAACATCGATATGCGTCACCACAACTGGATGACCTTCAACCAACCATCATGTTCCAGGTCGATGGTGCACCACCACATTGGGGACTGCATGTTGGTGGGTTCCTAAATCAAACATTTCCAGATTGATGGATTGGAAGGGATGGTCCAATTCCCTGGACACCTCGTTCACCAGATATCACTGCCCTGGATTGCTTTCTGTGGGGTTATGTTAAAGATATTTTTTATCAAACAAAGATACTGGACATCAACGACCTGAAGGAAAAGATCACTGATGCCGTTGACTCCATTGATGAGGCTGTGTTACAGCAAATATGGAAACAAATCCAGTACGGTCTGGATGTGCTTCATGCAACTAATGGTGCCCATATAGAGGCATAAAAAAACACAACAACTTCTATATCTACTTGTCCTTTTGTATTAATTTCCACAGATTTGTCTATTAATTTGCTTTTGTAATTAATATGTTAAATTGTAAGACACTTTATGGACACCCTGTATTTCATTGGACCACCTTTAGTTTTGATCACTGGATGCATTCACATGGCATTGTTTATATTTCATAATGCTTATGCAGTGTCACTGCATATATCACAACATTTATTTTCATCCACAGTTGCATAGACATTGAGCTACATATGTAAATATTTACATTATTAATTGTAGTTTTACTCAAATATCCATTATTATGGTTAGATTCCAAACCAGAAAAAGCACTCGGAGACCTTCGCCAAGACAGATCCCCCCCCCCCCCGCGATCACCACCAAAATTTAAACATTTCTTCCTTGTGCCAGTATCAACATTTCCTGAAAATTTCATGAAAATACGTCCATAACTTTTTGAGTTATCCTGCTAATAAACAAACACGCAAACACACAAAGCAATGCGATCACTATAGAGGCAATAATAACAAGACATTCGTTCATTCCATGTACACATGTAGGCTGCAAGGCACTAAAATACAAGAATATTAGGCCTGAGACTGAAGTATACATGACATTTTTAAGAGGGGACACAGCACCTCTTTTGTCCTGTGTTTCTGAAAGTTGCCTTGGTCTTAACTTTCTTTGGCACTTTATGTTACACAGTATTTGGAATACAGTACTTGGAATTCAGGCCAAAAATGCTTGTCTGTGCTCATATACATAAGTTGAGTTGACTGGTTGTTTACTAATGGGAAGTTTATACTGAAGTCTGTTTTGTGCAGGGAGCTGGCTGTTTGTCAGCTTCCATTATTAAGGCAATGACTGTCTTGGTTTACCGCCACAAAATAATGATTTGTATGTAGAGTTTTCAAGTTCTAGATTTTCTAGTTTTGAAGTTCTTCATTGTCTCACTTATGCTCCTCTACTGCTACAACAATGTACAACATTAGATATTAGCACTTTTACACAGAGATCCTGGAAAAAGGTTAGATGGTGATCCCACCTTTTTTCCACCATTGACTGATTTCCACAGCCAAACCAAACAGTAACAGAGGTGAGACAGGCTGGACTTTTACACAGTGGCCCTGTGTTCCGGAATCAAAGGGGTAATGACTCAGCACAGTGTACAGAGTGATGTATAACTTCAGATGTTGGAAATACCCCGAGCATAGCAGTGTTGGCTCTCAAAACAAACCCGTTCCACAAATGTTAGCATGAATACAGCCCTCCGCCTGAAATGACAACAGCTCGCAGATCTTGGCATCTCCCCAGTTCGACATCTTTCTGGTCGAGTTGATATGTTTGTTTACTGTACACGGTCCTTTTTAAATCCCCCCGGCGCAGGGGGTCGCACACACAATACGTCAACAAAACGTCACACCTTAGTTGTGGAATGAGAGGTGTTCCTTTTACATAGCGTTTTGGAATCATGATTCCACCTTTATCATTGCTCTGTTACTACCTCAGAGCAGAAGCGGAATGCTCGTCTTTCAGAGAGGGGAAGCTCATTGTTGGCTTACATAAAAAAAAAAAAAAAAAAAAAAATGTCAAGTTATTTAAACATAAATTCGGCCCTCCGTTCCTTATTAAGAAAATGGTCAGTGACCTCATCATACCAAGTAGACGTCTTTTCCAGGAATTAATTGCTAGTTCACTCCGACCCAACAGTATGATTGATTTAACTATCTACAAAACGATATTAAACTTGAACAAGAAATGATTCAATTATGTAACTGAAACAAGAAAACGTTAATATTATGTTAAATTGAAACAAGGAAGTACAATGAGTGTGTTTATTTACAGTGCAAGAAACGAATGAGTAATTTTGTAGTGGTTTCTCTCTCAATTTCACAGCAGAATGTGTGACGATATTAAACTGAACTCTGTCAGTGAAGGAGTAGATCTCAAAATAGCTGTCAATCAAACGGGATTCAGCCTTTTGACCGATCCTCCAATCAGCATGTCTAATCCTGGCGTCCAGCCCAGCTGAGCTCTGCCCACAGCTCCATTCACCCCCAGAGACGCTGGGCATCTGGGGGCGGGACAACACCGTGGCATTTATCCAATTACCGTCCAGTTTTGAGGCAATGAAAAAAATGGTTCCACTCAGTCCCACTGAAGTGCATGGACACTGAGCGTCTACGGGCAAATGCACTGAGCAGAGATCGAATGAGAAAACAGCGCAACGGGAATGTATGAGAAGTGAACAACATCGCGCCCAGTGATTTGTGATAAAGCTGATTCTGAACGAACTCGTCTGTGAGATTAATGTGTTCTAACACATTTGTAGTCACTGAAATGTCAACACAACCGTACGTATTTGACCATTTAATTTTCATAATTTTAGGGGTAGCCGGGCTTCCCTTGCAGTCTATGAGAAATCGCCTCTGATTCAGAGGTGTTACAGAGTTGTGACAGAGGTTGAACCAAATGATCCCATCATTTCTTTTACTCAGACGTCATTCCGGAATAAAGGTGAAATATTCCCAGAACAGAAGTGCTGTGTAAAAGGGCCTAAAATTAGCTTAAAAATGCAGTCAGCAAAGGCCAACACAAACGTTGAGTAAACATTCAAGCATGCTCAAATGTTACATGGAGAACGTGGAACAACTTTTAAGAACCTTCATAACAATCAGAGTCAGTGGATATAAAGCAGTTAGGCCCACCCTAATTGCATCTTTACGCAGCAGTCAATGATAATGTCTCTGTTGACCGTTTATTTGCATTCCTTTTAGTTTCTTTAGATCACACACAAACTGAAATGAGACTCAAATGTTGAGAGAAACATTTATGGATCTTGATTCATGCTTCTTACAGATGATGTCATGTATAATCTGGTTCCTAAATCTCTATTATGTAAGCTGATTTAATGCTGAAGGGGGGAAAAACACAAGAATGTGTGAATTCACACCCTCCCTCTGCAGATCTCTCCTCTTAGTCCAAAGAAAACAACTAAGTATTGATGTCCTGATGCCATTTCACTCCACTATGGAAACACTGGAGTCACTTTTCCAAGCTTGGAGCACAGACAAGGAGTTGATACAGAAGTCTTGTGTCCTCTTTAGACTGCTTGAATTATAGTGTGCTCAAATGTAATTATGGAACTTTTGCATCAAGCACCACAGCTTCACTATCATAATGGGCAAAAAATAATTAAGATGAATGGTTTAAATATTGGAAATTGCTTATTCTCATATATTACAAATAAGATCATTTTAGAACACTGTCTGTATGGTTTCAAAAACATATTTTATTTTAAAACAACTTAAAGAGGAAGAGATGAAGTTGTGTGTTGGTGTTCAAGTGTGGACATGTCATGCATGCTGATACTCCCCTCAGCCAAAGCACTGGTGGAACTAAGGACTATGTGATTAATATTCCGTGGCTGCACTTGTTAGCATGCATCATCTGGTCCTTACTCACTCTCATACAAATACACACTCTCACACACACGCCCAGACCCACACTCAATCTATCCTCCCACAATTCTGGTTGGCCTCAAGTGCTGAAGGGAGATTAGATGCAGGGAGAGGCAGCGCTCCCTATTACTCTGTTGTTCAGTGGCCTAAAGGTGGAATGAAAAATAGCCCTGTGGTCCTAATCCTGAAGACACTCAGTACACTTGTATTGTCCTCCCAGGGTGCCACTTATTTTGGCTTCCAGCGCTGCCATGGCGACTGGTGGCTATGAAACCATTAGCGGATTTGTTGTGAAAGCAGCATGGATGCACACATTAGAAATACAGTACACACAATTTAGAACCACAACTAAACAAACATCTGGTCCCCTCTTGAACTCCTCTTATGTTTTACTGTGATTACAATAATCTCTCTTCTTTTAACATGTGCTGTCAAGATGAAAACATAGAAGTGTAGTGTAAGAAAAACACTGAGAGTAGAAGTGAAAATCCCCACGATATGGGATCCCAACGATGAGTGGTGCTAGAAACCAGGCTTATTGCCAAGAAACCATTACTAATCCCTCAGGGCTGTAAAGAGCAAGGAGTGTGTGCATGTTATGTGAGTGTGAGTATTATTCGGCATGCATGTGACTATGTCGGTGCGTGTGCATGTTTCCCAGCTCATGAATTTGCGCCCTCCCATGACCACCCTCACATTTAAAGAGTCACAAACATAGTTAAATCTTACAAGAGCAGCAGAAGAGCTTCAAACACCTGGCAAGAGGGGAGCAGAATCGTATGTATTCTTGGGCATGGACATCATTTCCATACAGATATGTGTATGGAGCTTAGTTGGAGGTTTTAACATTCCCTTGATTTAAAGCAACAATCAAAGAGGACAAATCCAAATAAAGGCATGAGTAACTAATCAAAATTGTTTATACACAGTTAATATCATTTATGAGTTACTTTATAACTGTTGGCACATTTATAGCAAGCACAAAATATGTGCCATGACAGTTAATGTGCGAATAAATATATATCTTTCCCTCTTTTTTTTCCTCCCCAGTGACAGCCATAAAATCTGTTTTTGAAACATGATTGTGTTTACCAATTAAAATGCTGGCTGCAGGTCCCTGAACTCTGTCCTACGACTTAAAACCCAAATAAAAAAGCCCAACCCTTTTGCCATGAACAAATACACATGAGACAAAGCTTTCCCATGCATGTCTGCATGACAGCCCCCAGTATCCTCACACAAACCACAGGAAGATGAATGAACACCCACCAGTAAATGTGCACACACAAACACACACACACATGCCTGGAAAGACAGAGAATACACGCAAAAAGGAGTGCCAACTGCAAGCCGGTGGGTATAGTCAGGTTCAAAGGTCAACACTTGACTGGATTGTGGTTCCATGTGGCATTTGGGCACTAATTCACAACATGTTTAGTTGTTACAGTTGAAAGGCTTTACTGTTTTTTTAAGAAGTGCATAAGACGATTTTAAGTTCTAGTTTTTAATATAATGCAGATTGCATATTGAGATCATCTGTTTCTGTTTAACTCAGCATGTTTTGATCATGTTCCAGGAAAATTAAGAGCAGGTGGTTAGATTGTCTTTTGTCTTTTTGTTTCCTGAAATTCAACTTCCCCACATTTCTTTTTCTTGAAATAAATCTGCCTTCTCAGAAAGCAAATATTACTCTTTTGTTTGCCCAGAGCACAACATTGCTTATTTGCTAATCATATGTTCAAACAAAATATAGAGTGTATGTTGAGCTCACAAGCTTAACCGCAGGCATGACAAATACATGAATTCACCCAACATCATAAAATGTGCCTCACAAGAAGCCAAGGCAAAGGCAAACACAAATAAAATGGCGTGCAAGTCTTTTTTCCCCCGCATGTTTGGAAGGAGGCGCAACCCAATGCTCTGTAAATGAACCCACTATGAAAACATCCTTACAGAGCCTGCCAATTGAAAAATTAAAGACCAAAATTACAAGGACACCTCTTGCATCTGTCTGGCTCGGCTCATGCAGCTCTAATTGGATGAGTTGGACAGAGATACTCTGTTCGCATCCAGTCACTTTACAGCCTAATGTCTTCTAATTGATTACCATGTATAGAGCCAGAATTAACACACACACACACATACACACATACATGAGTGCAAACACATACACACACACACACAGATACACACACACACACACACACACATTCGACCACCTTGAAAGCTGCAATACATATTTCATTAACCATTCCATTGAATGTATACTTAAGTGTCAAAAACCTTTTAGATCTGACCATTTGTCACAGTGTCCTCTTCTGCGGTCACAGCACTCAGGTATTAATCAGAGGAGGCAGACAAAGGTCCACTCGGACTTTCATGGCTCCATGCTTTAATGTCTGAAACCATAAACTGAGCTGTATTCCAAACAGTCTGCTCAGGATATTATTTATTTACAATGTAAGTGTTTTATTGGATAGACCTAGTCAGATAGACATATTTTTATAATACAAACAAAATTGAGCAAACACATTACCTGTCCACAGACGAAGGCCTCTGAGCCTTTCACAACCATGTGATGCTCTGGTTTCCTCTAGCACCACCAGCAGGTCAAAGCCATGACTTGTTATCAAATTGAGTAACACAACATTTAGCAGTGATTTTCATGAACAGTTTCCAAAGGACACATCACTCTGACTTGGATGAGTCCTCTTCTTTTCTGCTAAAAAAAGAAAGTTTGCATGTGTTTTTTGTTTGTTTGTTTGTTTTTATACAAATAATCAAGGCCATCTGAGGACTTTTTTAATAATACTGGTATCTGCCTGCCTTCTAGTTTTAACATATGAGCCTTCCTCTAATTGTGTAAGTAGAATACTCCTTAAGGTAGAAGTCATTTCAAAAGCAAAGTCAGAGACAGATTATTTGTAAAATTTCAATTTATCACATAAGTATACAGACCGAGTCAGCCTAATGTGATTGTATTTATTTGCATTTTGTACCAACCAACTGCTTCACTGGCTCCATATCAATTTTTTTTTTTTTTTAATAAAAGTTGACATATACTATTAAACCCATAAAGACCCAAACATCCACAAGTGAACCAAATCATTTACTGATATAACAAGTTTAAAACCTGATGATCCACTAATCCTATCAATTCATGTAAATAATTGATGTAAACAGAGGCGATTTCTCACAGACGGCAAGGGAAGCTCAGTTTCCCCTAAAATTATGAAAATTAAATGGTTAAATATGTACGGTTGTGTTGACATTTCATTGACTACAAATGTGTCAGAACACGTTCATCTCACAGACGAGTTCGTTCAGAATCAGCTTTATCACAAATCAACAGACTCGATGTTGTTCACTTCTCATACATTGCCGTTGCGCTGTTTTCTCATATGATCTCTGCTCAGTGCATTTGCCCGTAGACGCCTGACGTCCATGCACTTCAATGGGACTTCATGGAACAGTTTTTTCATTGCCTCAAAACTGGACGGTTAATTGGATAAATGCCACGATGTGTCCCGCCCCCAGACACTCGACGTCTCTGGGGGTGAATGGAGCTGTGGGCGGAGCTTGGCTGGGTGGGACGCCGGGCTTCCACGTGCTGATTGGAGAATCAGTTGAAAGGCTGAATCCCGTTTGATTGGCAGCTATTTTGAGATCTACTCCTTCACTGACACAGTTCAGTTTAATACCGTCGCACATTCTGCTGTGAAATCGAGAGAGAAACCACTACGAAATTACTTGTTCATTTCTTGCACTGTAAATAAAACACACTCATTGTACTACCTTGTTTCAATTTAACATAATTTCAACGTTTTCTTGTTTACCTGGTACAATAAGGTCACTGACCATTTTCTTAAAAGGAACGGAGGGACGAATTTATGTTTAAATAACCTGATAATTTTTTTTTTTTTTGTTTATGTAAGCCGACAATAAGCTTCCCCTCTCTGAAAGATGAGCAGCCGCCACTGGATGTAAAATACAGGATTATTCAAAAAGAATGAACAGATTTCATGACGAATTGCTTCAGTTCTCAAGCATCATCATGGAATGAGTCAGTGACCATTTGAAAGAGGAGTTTTCACAGTTTATGTTCCACCGCTACCCACTAACCTCAGTGACCTTAAACATCGAATAACAACAGTGATCAACTCAGTGGATTATGATATGCTGATACGCCTCTGGGAGGAATCCTCTTTTCGCTTTGATGTTGTCCGTGCTGCAGGTGGTGGCCACATTGAACACTTGTAAGACAGGAAATAAAAGTTGATTGTGAGTAGAATACTTGTGACTTGGCTGGAGTTTTCTATTGCTTTTCCTAATTAAAATATCGCATAATGAAATCAGTTCAGTCTTTTTGAATAACCCTGCACAGTTTGTCATCTTTTCATGGTGATCAGATATGACCCATTTGGACGTTCAGAGGCTCCGTAGTGAACGTGGAAACACCATCCTCTTCTACAACATTGATTCACCAGTAAAACCCATGGAGTTGGATCATTAGTCACTTTTCCATTGGACATTTTCGCAAAACTTTACTGATATTTACTAAATGTCAAAAAACAAAACAAAACAGAAGTTCATAATGTCAGTTTTTCCATTAAATCACAAATGCGATGATTTCTTTATTTATTATGATTTGTTTATTAGACGACACGAGAAGTCATTCCATAAACATGGCGACAAATGTAAATATGGTGTTGATTTACAGATATAATAATTATTAGTATTATATTACTATTATGTATATTATATTATATTACCCCTCTATCTCATACTAAATTAAAAAATGATTGGGTTTCCTGGTCTGTCCACACATACCGCAACATGTTTCTTCTTCTTCGCTTGTTGCAACGTCCGTCAACATCTGTTTTTTAAATTCACCTGACTTTAGTTGCGAAAAAAGGTCTTTTCATTGCAGTTTTGTGTGATATACCATTTGCGCTACACCCGAAAAACCACCTCTTGCCAGCGCCAAA
Organism: Sphaeramia orbicularis; assembly: GCF_902148855.1. NCBI lineage: Eukaryota > Metazoa > Chordata > Actinopteri > Kurtiformes > Apogonidae > Sphaeramia > Sphaeramia orbicularis. The sequence goes on along the minus strand of NC_043962.1, from coordinate 45,515,506 downwards.
AGCTTTTAATTGAAAAATGCAACTTTTGGTGAAATTGTCGTTTTTCCATTAGGTAAATTTTTATGCGCAAGTTATATTTGTGCAGTTTGAGGGTCAGTGGAAAAGCGACTAGTGACAGCGGATGGAGACACTTGCTTATATGTTCAGTTATTGATATTTTGCAGAAAGAGTCACTTTTTCTTCAATTTCCACTGTTTCTGACATAATAACCCTCAGCTTTAATCTCCGCTGGTATTAACACCTGCAGTAAATGAAATATAGGAAAATACCAGAAAAAAGAAAGCAAAACACAGAGGATAATATTACAATAAATAGTGATAAATCACTTCAAAAAGGTTAAATATAGAAAAAATAAAATAAAATAATTTGGGAACTACCACAAAAGTAGCTTTATGCATAAATAAAAGCAACATGAAAACAAAATCGTAAAATATCTGTTTCAAGCTGAAAAAAAAAACAGGTAGGAGATTCAGTAGAATAAATTGTGAAACTGCATGGAGAGACCTGTACCTGCATGAGCACAAACTACGTATTGCGCTGAAGTGTGTAAGAAGAGCATGTTTTTCCTTGTTAATGACCTTTGGTAGATGTGATGATAGACTAATATAGCAGCACTGCAGGTGTGCCTCTTTCTCACCCAGTCAGAGTGGATGCGCCTGACTGCCGTCTATCCCGACAACCCCCCTGACCAGTGCACCCACTGGAGCTCCCATCAGTCATCTCCAACAGCTGCTGATAGATTTATGTTGTTTCAGTGTACGTTCTTACACAGTCATGTTACGCTAATGCTTACTTTAGTGTGAATCAGTGCATCTTATTACCTCCGCCAAGGAGGTTATGTTTTTGCTGGCGTTGGTCTGTCTGTCTGTGTGTCTGTCTGTCTGTGTGTCTGTCTGTCTGTCTGTGTGCAAGATAACTCAAAAAATTGTGGATGGATTTGGATGAAAATTTCAGGAAATGTTGATACTGGCACAAGGAACAAATGATTAAATATTGGTGGTGATCGGGGGTGGAGGTGGGGCTCTGATCTACCTTGGCGGAGGTCTGCGCTCTCTGAGTGCTTTTCTAGTTTCAACTGTTTTATTTTCATGTAAATTATATGCTCATAGCATAATGTTTAATGACATCTAGTGGCGAAGCTGCAGATTGAAATCACCTCAGCACCTCATCCCTCACCCTCCCCTACAGTTGCCACTTAAAAAAAGCTAGAAGCACTCGGAGAGCGCAGACCTCCGCCAAGGCAGATCAGTACCCCAGATTTGGATGAAAATTTCAGGAAATGTTGATACTGGCACAAGGAACAAATGATTACATTTTGGTGGTGATTGGGGGTAGGGGGGGGTACTGATCTGCCTTGGCGGAGGTCTGCGCTGTCTTCTCTAGAAAAGCACTCGTAGAGCGCAGACCTCCGCCAAGGCAGATCAGTGGCCCCCCCACCCCCGATCACCACCAAAATTGAATCATTTGTTCCTTGTGCCAGTATCAATATTTCCTGAAATTTTCTTCCAAATTTGTCCATAACTTTTTGAGTTATCTTGCAAACAGACAGACAGACAGACAAACCAACGCCGCCAAAAACATAACCTCCTTGGTGGAGGTAAAAAACAAAACCTGAATACTTTCAATACAGTCATTCTCTTTTCTTTTCTTTTACTATCTTATCTTTTCTTATCTTTTCTTGTCTTATCATTTCTTCTCTTCTCTTCTCTTCTCTTCTCTTCTCTTCTCTTCTCTTCTCTTCTCTTCTCTTCTCTTCTCTTCTCTTCTCTTCTCTTCTCTTCTCTTCTCTTCTCTTCTCTTCTCTTCTCTTCTCCAGGCAGGACAAAATACAAGGTGACAAAAAGCCACCTGCCTGAAAACCAAAGTCATTTGTTCTACATTTGACTATTTAAAGGTAAAACAACATCACTACTTGCTTCTTCTTTCACCGCTGTCAATAAGTACTTTCTTTATACGTTTTGAAGAATCAAAAAAGCCATAACTTCCCCCCGTAAACTGCAGCTTGGTGCCACTGGCTGCATGAAATCACCAGTACATGTATTCTGTGGCCAAGGTTAGCGTCCAAAATAGTGTATGTCATACTACTTGCTTGTTTTCCAATCCATTCCACTTTGGCTGTTGTGATCTTTAATGTTTTGTAATCCTGTTTCAGCGGCTTCATCTTTTTGGAGTTGCTTCATGCTGTGGTGGACACACAAGCTTATTAAGTCAAAAGAAAAGGCTGGTTTTATTAGTTTGCTGTAACATGTCTAAATCCCATTGTAAATCCTCATTCCTATATCGGCTCCATAAAGCCTGGACTTCACTGCTGTCCCATTTCTCTGTCTTTCACTCCATTGTAAGGCTAATTTTTATTTTATGGCTGTTGTGTACATCGGTGCTTTACTATTTATTACAATGATATTTAAAAATGGCGGCTTGTGGTGCTGTGTTCAGAAGACATTTGTGTGTGGACCAGCTTTTAGTTCTCCACTCCACCCTGAAACAGACACTTAGGAGGTTTTCGCACAGCGTACTCGAGTCCATATCTGAGTATGTTGGACCCCAAAGTCTGCATAATTTTGTCCATGTGAATGCAATCGTTCCGTGCTCAAGTACCGTACCCAAGTCCAGTTGAGAAGGTAGTCCTAGGTACGGACTGCCTGTACTCCAGTACGGTACGATGCCGTGTGAATTCGATCCGTGCCCGAGTCTGGAAGTGACCTAATCACCTGTGATGGACACAGCCACACAAGGGTAATATCTTCACAAACACACCATCATCGTATTAGTTTCATATCATATTATTTTGTATAAGTTGGTTAGCAGCACATGGTTCATTTGCAGTCAGTCATTTAACATACACAGTTTAGTTTATTTTGTATTTCTTTATTTTTTAATCTTACATTGTAAATATAGGTGCACATATATTGACAATGGAGGGTGACAATTAAATTATTTGTTTTGTTATATTAATCTTTCATTCTGTTGTTTAAGTTACCGTGTGGCGTGTCCTGGCACCATCCGGATGTGGAAAAGGCGTGGCTAAGGGTGGAGCGGAGCTATATACTGCAGCCACCTCGTTGGAAGGAACCATGGGCTGTGGTGGCATGGGGGGGATTTAAGGTTATCAGGGTTTCAGTTGTATTCAGTTATAGTTTATTTTGTTTTCCCCTTGTTTCTTTCTTGGTTTGGCCAAACCACTTTATATGTTTGTCTCATTTTGTTAGGTCAGTTTTTGTCAGTTTGTGTTCTCAGCCTTAGTTGCTATTATTTTTGAGCACAGTTTTGTTATGTTGACCTCTTATATATGTACTTGTTAGGGAGGTCCGATAATATCGGCCCACCGATATTATCGGCCCGATATTGGCATAAAATGTAATATCGGTGAATGTCGTTATCGTTTTTTTTGCCTATCATTAAAACCGATAAAATAATGCCTTGATTTCGCCGGCATTTACTGACGTGTAATGAAGCATTGTTTGTAGCTGAAAGAAATGTGCAGTTTTCAAAATTGTTCAGTAGAGTTGCCACACTGTAATAGACTCATGGAGGGAGGGAGAGAAAATAAATAAATATGGCATTTTTTCCACAACTTAAGCTGAAGTATGTATTCTTTGCACAGGTAGTGTTTACATTTTGAAAGCCTTGTTGCAATTGAGAATGCATCCAATGGGACATCACAATAAAATTAGGCATGATGTGTTAATTCCATGACAGGAGATATGTGATGTTACCTAAAATTAGTTTAATATCCCACATATATCGGCAGCAGTATCGGTAGATATCGGAATCAGAAATTAAGCGTTGGACAATATCGACATATTGGTTTTTGGCAAAAAAGCCAATATCAGACATCCCTAGTACTTGTTAAAATTATCGTTTGTAATCTTTTTTTTTAATAACTTTGGGTAAATAAAAACCCACTTGTGAAACTTTAGTCCTGTCTCGAGGTCGTCTTGCTGCTTGGTCCCCAACATCATCACTCTGACAACGGAAGTGGGTTAATCACCATGAGACCATAGACAGCGCTCCTGTTGTCTTCTGAAAAAGCCTTGGATCCATGCGGCACTGGCTCACCTTATCAACTGAAACCACTCAGTGATATATCCATTTTGAAATACTTTTATTTGTTTTTAAGTCCTTCCATGGTCTTGCACCGCCCCACCACTCTGAGCTCCTTCACTCATACACTCCCACTCGCTCTCTCAGATCAGCGGCTTTTGATGGTGCCCAGAACAATGTGCAAGCTACGAAGAGATCAGGCTTTTGCTGCTGCTGTTCCCAGACTGTGGAACAACCTGCCTCTGTATATCAGACAGGCCCGTTTTTAAATCTCTTCTTCACCCTTTCATTCATAGTGGTCACTCCAGTGGACAATTATTCTACAGCTGTTCTCTTGTAAATTCACAGGTTTTGTTGTTTTAGTTGCATTATCAGCTGACACAGTGGACACTTATGCACCATCCCATAATAATACACTGACATTCAGACCATTACTGTAACTCTGCTGTTCTTGATAAATCTGATCTGCAGTAATATGTTTGACTTTAAATCAATTGTTAATTGATTGTAATTAACAGGTTTTTTTTTTAAACTTTTTTTTTAATGTTTTTTTTTTTTTTTTTTTTGCATATTATCTCCATGAACTAGGAATATTATTAGTTATTAATTATTTAAAGAGAAGGAGTGGGATTTTATAAATTATGCTTCTTCTCATTCCTTTTCAAATATGTATTATATGTCTTATGTTTAAGTGTTTTATTTATTTTCTTCTGTTTTGACATTCATATTCGAAATAAATACATCAATCAATCAAATCAATCAATCAAGTGAGTCATCACTAGTATTAGAGTATGTTAAAATGTGAGAAAACATCAGATTAGCAGCATTAAAAATGTTTTTTATGTCATTGTTTTCATATCACGTTCTGATATTGGGTTTTAAATACATGTTTCTGTGCTTCAAGAATAAAATGCACGGTGTAGCCAAGTGGACCTTTTTGTAAATCCATGAAAAAAAAAACAAACTCAATTGCATTGTTTTTTCATGCCTAATGAAGAATAAAAACACTCAAGAAAAGATCTCGACAAAGGTTCTACTAGTTCCTGCATGAAAGGGTTAAAACCCACCTGTTCTCCTTGGCTTTTTAACATTCGTACAATGTTGACATTTTGTTTCTGTTTTTACATTTTAACTTGTTTTATTTGATTTGGTTTGATTTTAATGTTTTTGATGCTTTTATTCATTTGTTTTGTGCTTTTATTCCTCTGAACAACACTTTGGTCAACTGTGGTTGTTTTAAAGTACTTTATAAATAAAGTTGGATTGGATTGGGATTGGACAACAAAGATCGCTCTGCTTCTCTTTGCCTCAAACAGGCTAACAGATAAGTAAGGGTTTGTCTTGTTCTGACTTCTGCGTTTGTAGGATAGCAGCAGAATTCCTTCCACACCGCCACCTACTGTTTTGACCCTGTACCACCCATTCGCACGGGCCTCGATACGCGCTTGTGAATGCAACATCTGTGGGAAAGGTGTGAATGTATCCAAGTACGGTATGGACTCAAGTACGTTGCGTGAAAGCACCTTTAACCCTTTAATGGGCAAGTGAATTATTTTGGTAATTTCTGCAGATATTAAATATGGGGCCAATCCTGTGCCTCAGTGAGGTCAAGAAGCATGTTGGTTTATATAATACTAAACAGTGATTCAGAGAGATTTTATATAAACTCTGAAGCTGTAAATAGTGAATATGAGGGATTTTTGTCAGTTTATGACCTTATAATAGTTGTTTTATTGCATGTGTTTACTTTTTAGCAAGTGCTGCTCAGATGTTTTAGGGCAAGAGGAGGAAGACTTTTGTCACAACCGACGAGGCGGTAGATGATAATGTCCGATAACACACTGAGGTTGAAATTTTGAATTTCAGAGTATTTCAGTGAGTTTCCTATGAAGCAGGGGTGTCCAATCCTGGTTCTCCAGATCTACTATCCTGCATGTTTTAGATGTTTCCCTCTTCTAACACACCTGATTCAAATGATAAGCCTATCATCAAGCTCCGCAGAAGCCTGATAATGACCATCAGGTGTGTTGGAAGAGGGACACATCTAAAACATGCAGGATAGTAGCTCTGGAGGACCAGGATTGGACACCCCTGGTATAAAGGGTTAAACCAGGGGTGTCAAACATGCGGCCCAGGGGCCAAATCTGGCCCGCCAAAGGTTCCAATCTGGCCCCTGGGATGAAAGTGCAAAAATGAACCTGAACACTTAAGGTTGTCCAGATCATTTTGGTTCAGGTTCCACATACAGACCAATGTGATCTACAGTAAAAACAACAACACAATAACCCATAAAAATAACATTACACAGTGAAAATATTTACATTTACAAAACTATTCTTTCACAATAAAATGCAGGTAAACACATGAATAAAAACAGAGATGAACAACCTGAAATATGCAATTTGAACAATATTCTGCCTGTTACTAAATGTTTTGTGCATTTATGGATCCACTGTGATCTGTAGTTGTGTTAATAATAATAGATGTAATATTGTAGAAATTGTTCAAATTTTAGCTCCAAACTCCAAAATTTTAATAATATTCTGCCTGTTACCAAAAGTTTAGGTAACATTGTGTGTAAATGTACATGTATAAATAGTAAGTCGAGACATATTATTGTTAAATTTACATGAATTTTTCAAATAAAATTTCTGTTTTTTCAGGTTATTCACATCATTTTAATGTAAATATTTTCATAATTTAATTGTTTTTTGGTTTTTTTTGTACTAAAACAAAAAGAAAAACTTGGATTTGTCATTATTTATAGGTTATTAAGTCATTATTTTACTGGTCTGGCCTGCTTGAGTTTGACAAAATGAGTTTGACACCCGTGGGTTAAACCGTAACTCTACTCAAAACAGTGAGCAATTCCTGCAGTGCAAACACAAACACATTGTCTTCAATAAGTGTTGGTGCTATGAAAAGGCGCCTGACCAGTTCTGTACACTATCCTTGTCTCATATTCTGAAATCTTGAATCATGGCCAAAAAAAATATTTAGTGATGTCACAGTGTTGACCTTTGACAATCAGAATGTGTCCTTGTATTGTTATTGTAAAAAAAATATAATCTATCAAACTGTTTTGGACACACTGTATTGCAAGTGTAGTGCACGTCAACTGAGCAAATGCAACAACTAACAGATAAACTTTCATACAGGAAAAGCTGAGTCTGAGCTGCTGTAGACACACTGCAGCAACACATGGCAGACGACATGGAGGACACCAGCTCCTTATGGAAGCAGCAAAGCTTTTATAGAGATAAAACGCGATGATTATAATTTTCAAGTAATTATGCACTTATACACAAAACATAATTATCTATATTATTTTCCATTTCTGCAATTAGATCCACTTAAATCCCCCTGCAACACTGAGAAACACTGACTTTTATAAGGCTTTAAATTCAAAAACCAGTTTATTTTTGTTTCCTTTAGCAGACGAACCTGAACTAGTGCAATGAAAGACAAAACATATACTAACACAATATATGTCTGGAAATGTACTCTTCTTTCTTTCTTTCTTTCTTTCTTTCTTTCTTTCTTTCTTTCTTTCTTTCTTTCTCCCTGACTCCCTCCCTTTCTTTCTTTCTTTCTTCCCCTCCTTTCTTTCTTTCTTTCTTTCTTTCTTCCTCCCTTCCTCTTTCTTTCTTTCTTTCTTTCTTTCTTTCTTTCTTTCTTTCTTTCTTTCTTTCTCCCTGACTCCCTCCCTTTCTTTCTTTGTTTGTTTGTTTGTTTCTTTCTTCCCCTCCTCTTTGTTTGTTTGTTTGTTTCTTTCTTTCTTTCTTAGTTTCTTTCTTTCTTTCTCCCTTCCTCTTTCTTTCCTTCTTTCTTTCTTTCTTTCTTTCTTTCTTTCTACCTGACTCCCTCCCTCCCTCTCTTTCTTTCTTCTTTCCCCTCCCCTTCTTTCTTTCTTTCTTTCTTTCTTTCTTTCTTCCCCTCCTTTCTTTCTTTCTTTCTTTCTTCCTCCCTTCCTCTTTCTTTCTTTCTTTCTTCCCCTCCTCTTTCTTTCTTTCTTTCTTTCTTTCTTTCTTTCTTTCTTTCTACCTGACTCCCTCCCTCCCTCCCTCCTCTCTTTCTTTCTTCCCCTCCTCTTTCTTTCTTTCTTTCTTTCTTTCTTTCTCCCCCTCCTCTTCTTTCTTTCTTTCTTTCTTTCTTTCTCCCCCCCTCCTCTTTCTTTCTTTCTTTCTTTCTTTCTTTCTTTCTCCCCCCTCCTCTTTCTTTCTTTCTTTCTTTCTTTCTCCCCCTCCTCTTCTTTCTTCCTTCCTTCCTTCCTTTCCTCTAGCCCTTAAAGCAGATACAGTTGTGGTGTCCAGTCTCAGGTGGGCCCTGTACCAGTCCAGTGCAGGTGCAGTGACTCAGCATGCTGTATTCTGCACAAATCACACTGAACCGTTGCCATTTCAAATAAACGAGGGGAGCATGTTGTTCCATGTTTGTACCATTTAATTTGTTTGACAGGAAAAATGGCTCTGATTCACACCTATATTCTGGCAAACATGTATTCAAACTGATCACTGGCCGTTTCTAATCCTTCTTCAGTGGAAACGGGTGGTCTACTATTTGCATAAGTGAACTGGCCTCAGAGGGACTTACAAACTGAAGCTGGCAGCCTTTTATTGCTGAACTCTTGTCAATACCTCCATCTTGTCAGCTTAGCTTCAGACATGCAGACCATTTAAGTGGAAGAGTGAGCCAGCATTAAAGGAGGATTATAGAATCTTAGACGTTAAACATGGCTGCGCCTGCACAGGAAGAACTACAGCATACGGAACAGAAATGACTTTGAATTATTATAACACAGTGAATATTGCAGGTTCAGTAAAGAAAATGTTCAGATAGGGAATCGCTAAAAAATTTAAACATGCACCCCAACAGTTCAATGCTTCCAACGTACAGTCAGTTTTGTATTTCAGTAACAACTGTACTTTAAGTCACCCTTAATTCCACCTTTTCTCTTAAACCACACATTCCCTTCATGCGTCTCAGTGTCAATCACTCACTCAGGCAGGCAGACAGACAGACAGGCCTGTGCACTGTCTCTCAGTGTGCATGGAGCCAAGCACTGGGCCAAGTGGGGGTGAGTCATGCTTCCAGAGCATGCTACTGGATGTAAAACAGAACAGTTGTTTCCTGCTGAGTCAAACCCGCAGCTCTCATTAAGTCATTATGCGGTAATTAGGCTGCGTGTTAGCGGATAGGTAGCGTAGCAAGAGAAGGGTAGTAGCAGTCTAATCCTGGAGTCTGTATTCATAAGCAGATGTAATCTCAGGTCACTTAACAATAGTTCGTTGGCTGCTTACTGTTATTTGATCGGGTTATTGATCCAATCCGGGTTGACTTTGACATGCTGCATGCATACTGGCTAATGCTTGTGTTTTCTTTAACTGGCAAGACAGGTTATAGTTTCTGTGGGTCATTGTGTGTTCACATTGATGTTTGGCACTGACCCCAGACCAGGTTCTGGCAGCAAATCTCATCCATTCGAGGTGATAAAGAACCAGTGTACGCGTCTGTAACCTAGTAACAAACAAGCCCATAAATCAGTACAGACAGAAAGGCAACACAGGGAACAGCTAAAGAAAGAAAAGAACGGGCCTTTAAAATCAAACAAATAAAACATTCCTGTCTTTTCTCTGGTATTCCTCATTTAGTTTTCAGAGAAGAAGCTGTAGGTTAAACAAAAACAAGATATAAAAAAAGTGACATCCTTGCCAGAAGGCCTTAAAAGTGTTTCTGAAAATAAGTCTGGAAAAAGTAAAGGCACAAACCCCTATTTTTATGTCTTTATTTCTTTCTTTTTCTTCACTGAACGTACATGATGAAGAAATATGATATAAAGGAGCATAGCAGTGATTTGATATTTTTAGGCCTGAAAAACAAAATGACCTTAAATCTCCTGAAATATCTAAAAACATGTAGTATTTTGCAGAATTCTTAAAAAAAAAAAAAACTTAAGGTGATAAAACAAGGATCAGAGGCATTCTTAATCACATTTATATTTATTTTTGTTTACTTTTATTATTATTATTATTATTATTATTATTATTATTATTATTATTATTTATTTTTATTAGTATTTATCTTTGGTAAAAAAAAAAAAAAAAAAATGCATTCACTTAAGCACTATCACAAGTATTTAAAGACCGCTCTGGAATTAGACAAGATCTCCAAAATTCATAGTCAGAGGTCAAAGTGAAATGAAAACATCTACATATTGTTTGTTGCAAGGTTATTATCGTTAACGAAGACTAACGAAATGACGAAAACTAGAATTGAAAAAATATTTTCGTTAACTGAAATAAATAAAAACTAGAATTAAAAGAAAAAAACAATAACTAACTGAAACTGTATTATGTGCTTACAAAACTAACTAAAACGTATAAAAATGATGTGTAAAATTCCCTTAGTTTTCATCTTTGTCAATGTTGATATAGGATAGAACGTGAAAATAGAGGTATAGAAGTCGGGAGGCCAACGGTGAAAGTATGGAAAGTTTCAGTTTCGTTTTCACATAAATGATGTTGTGTATGGATCACACCCCCACCTTCGTTTCCCCGTCCAACCTGCTATAGGGAATTTTTCCATGGTACTGTACATATGTTTGTCTCTGCTCAGTCAGAGCCGCCCTAACCTGACCTCCAAATAAAATGTCCAGGGTAACCTCACTTATTTCTTTGAATAGGATGGCGAAGAAGATAAAATATATGGAAAAACTGAAACTAATACTAAAACTAAACTAAACTAAACTAAAACTAAGCATTCAGAAAAAATGACAACTAATAAAAACTAGCGAACCTGCTCTAAAACCTTATTAAAACTAACTGAATTAGAGAAAAAAAGGTCAAAACTAGAATAAAACTAAACTATAATTAAAAATCCAAAACTATTATAACCTTGGTTTGTTGTTTACTGAGTTGTTTCTTTCAGTGACGTGAACTAAATTAAAACCAATAATGAGTCCCTGGCAGGAAAAAGAAAAAAATCAATCTGATATTTACATAAGTGAATGGGTATTATTCATCCTAATTAGACAGGTGTCAGATCCAAATACAATAACATATTTATTTAGTCTTTACCTGTAATTTCAGGTTTGTTTTGACCCAATGACCTGACTTTTCTGCTTGGGAAATCCCTAATTGCCCCACCAGCAAACACATCTGACACCCATCCTCCATTTGTGGTTAAAAAGGCTGGCATGCATCAAAGTCTTACCTGGAACAAGATGTTCTGAGCTGTCATGAGCTGCTGTGAGGTGTTATGATGTGGCATTATGATGTGCCATGACCTCAGGGGTCATTTGTCACCAACGTTAATGTGGTAGCTCTGAGTGAGTGTTGATGGTAAAGGGCTCCGGGGCCTGGAACCGAAGCAGCCTTTGGCCGGCCGAGGCAGCAGCTGCACGCAGCACATGAGGAGCTGATGGCAGGTGGAGCAGGTGCTCTCCTCCAAAACCAAGGCTTCATGACAAAAATGATGATTGGATGGTAAATATAACTTAATTAATAATTTCAGAAAAAAAAAAAAAAGTAATCCTGATGTGAAAGATTGAGCTACGGGAAAAGGTGAGGAAAGCGAGAGAATGTACCAGCCAAGAAAAAGTGCCGATTAAATAGACATATGCCACTGATGTTCTGTGATCAAAGGAGAGGCTTTTAACAAGGGGGTTTTACTGTCCTCAGGCTATGTACCAACAACTTGATTTTATTTTGCATGAACTTAATTATCTATCTATCTATCTATCTATCTATCTATCTATCTATCTATCTATCTATCTATCTATCTATCTATCTATCTATCTATCTATCTATCTATCTATCTATCTATCTATCTGTTTTTGGTGGTTAGAAAGGAAATGCCCCATTTTTCTTCCATTAGATCACAGGTGTCAAACATGTGGCCCGGGGGCCAAATCCAGCCCGCCAAAGGGTCCAATTTGGCCCGTGGGATGAATTTGTGAAATGCAAAAAATTACACTGAAGATATTAGCAATCAATGGTGTCAAAATCGTTTTAATTCAGGTTCCACATACAGTCCAATTAGATTTCAAGTGGGTCAGAGCAGTAAAATATTATCATAATAACCTATAAATTATGACAACCCCAAATTTTCTCTTTGTTTTTTTGGTGTAAAGAAGTAAAATTACATGAAAACATTTACATTACCAAACTATACTTTTACAAAAAATTTGAATAACCTGAACAAATATGAACAAACGGAAATGTCTTCTGCCTGTTACTAAATGTTTTGTGTGACTGTAACGCACATGTGTAAATGATAAACTGATAAACCGAGGCAGAATATTGTTAAAATTGCACTCGTTTTTAGTAGTAGTAGTAGTAGTAGTTTATTTCGAGCACATAGAATCACCAGATAACAAAGAATCATACAACATGGTCAAAACAAATAAATAAATAAAAAAAAATTTGCATTCAAAAAGGACAATTCAAGCTGTTCATGTTATTCAGATGTTTAAGGAAACTTTGTAGATGTAAACCTGATCATAATATAATTTTCCTTTTTTCACTGTTATTATTTTACTGGTCCAGCCCACTGCAGATCAAATTGGGCTGTATGTGGCCCCTGAACTAAAATGAGTTTGACACCCCTGCATTAGATGAAAGATGTGTGTTTTTTTCTGTGATTATCGGTTCTGTTGGCACAAAAGAACAAGCTCTACCATGTCTGCAAAATACATTGTTCTACTGTAGTACTTTATTAGTTAGAGCAGGGGTGTCAAACTCATTTTAGTTCAGGGGCCACATACAGCCTAATATGATTGAAAGTGGGCCGGACCAGTAAAATAATATAAATAATAGGACAAGAACTTTTGAGTCAAAAAAGTTAAATTCAGTAATGAAAATGTTTACATCTACGAATTGTACTCGAACATAACATGAACAAACATGAACAACCTGAAAATTCTTTAGAAAAATGAATGCAATGTTAACAATATTACACCTTAATTTATCATTTATACAAGTGAATCACAACTTAGAAATCACAGTGGATCTGCAAATACACAAAACATTAAATAACAGGCAGAATATTATTAAAATTCCACACTCTCTTAAGAGATTTCAGGTTATTCAGATTTTTTTTTTTTTTTTTTTGCTTTGTTTTTTCTTTCTTTTCTTTTTTTTAATTGGGCTCAGCTGGCTGACAGGCAGCTGTCTGTACAGATAAGGCAGTAGCCGACACCAACTGTACTCCCAGTCATCATTGCCCTTTTTTTTTTTTTTTTGTAACACCTTTGCTTGTGTATCCTCTTTTATTTGGACATTTTACCAGGGAGTATCTCAGACTACTTTTTTTTTTTTTTTTTTTTTTTTCCTACTTGTCTTGTCCAGCGTTCTAACAGTAGAATGGTAGTCTGGTTCCTTTTGGTGCTGAACAAATTTCCTTTGCCAAGGGTAACTTCATAAAGTATATGAAGCGCCCTTTGATATTCTATTGTGTTTATTATGAGTTTTGTTGAACCACATTTCGATGCCGGACCTGACATGGGGGGTGGGGGTGGGGAGGTAGAAGAAGGGGAGAGAACAAGAGAGAAGAAGGTGGAGAAGACCCTCACAAGAAAGTATCAACAATACAAACAGCAACAACCATGGAGACAATTATAATGGTGACAATAACTACAACCAGAACTGCGTAAACTGGGCAGAAGAGAGAGAAAAAAAACAAAACAAAACAAAACAAACAAAACTACAAAAAAAAAAACAAAAAAAAAACACAACAATGAGATACATAAGACCTATGAAATGAAGAATATAAGAAAGCATGAACAAAATGTCGTATACCACATTCGTACAAATAATACCTATAGCAAATAATACCAGAAACAATTCAGATTTTTTTTTACATAAAAGGCTAGTCTGTAAATGTAAATATTCTTGTGTAATGTAACTTTTTTTTTTACACTAAAACAAAGAGAAAAATTTGCAGTTTTCATAATTTATAAGTTATTAGGATAGTATTTTACTGGTCTGATCATTTTTAGACTGAATTGACCTAAAATGATTTTAACATCCTTGATTGTTAGTATCTTCAATGCAATTTTTGCTTTTCACAAATTCATCCCAGGGGCTGGATTGAACCCTTCGGTGGGCCGGATTTGGCCCCCGGGCCGCATGTTTGACACCTGTGAGTTAGAGTTTAAATGGGAATGATGAGCAAACATTTGTATCTGTGAGGGGATTCAGTGGCTCTTCTATAGTCTGTATGTGTTTTGAAGGTATGGGGTCTACTTGTGGCCCTAGATGGAAGCACACTGCAAAAATCTAAATCTTACCAAGTGTATTTTTCTCATTTCTAGTCAAAATATCTCGTCACACTTAAAACAAGACATAATCACCTAAAGAGTAACTTTTTAGTGAGATATAAGAACTTATTTTTAGACAACAGATCTTGAAAATCTTATTTCAAGAAATCTTACCAAGATAATTTTCACTTGTTCCAGATATTTATTTATTTATTTTTTTTAATTCAAGCAAAAAAAAAAAAAAAAATCTACCAATGGAACAAGTGAAAATACATTTGGTAAGATTTAGATTTTTTCCAGTGCAAATCATAACAATATCCTGTGATGAACATGTCAATCCTAACTGGAGTTGTCGGTGCATAGAGCAAAGCAGTCACTGAATAATTAGAAGAGCATGAGAATGATAGGAATCAGTCCTCAGATCCAATACAGCTGTGTGTCTTTGGAAGATTTTGGACCAACGTGTTAGATAGTAACACCATCATCAAAATAGTAAATGAGGAAATAACTCATCCCATCATTGTACTCCTTACATTGTTACTGACACAAAACAAACATTGGTGAGGTTTTCCTGTTTTTTCTTCTTATCTCATTTATGATGCATTCATTGTATCCCTCGGTACACCCTGCATGTGTTGCCAATTTAACCCACTGTATAAATAATTTTCTTATTTTTCTTTAATTGCAATGCCTCTTCATACAGGTATTGGCTAAAATTCACTTAGGGGGTCAAATGAGTGGCCATTTTTGTCAAAAAAAAAAAAAAGTTGTAAGAAATGCATAGAACTGTGTTGAAATAATGCTAACACATTTGTGCACAGACTACTGATATTATTTGACAGTGGAAGCTATATTTTCAGAAATGTTGGATTTTGAATAGCATGTGTATGTGAAAACTGACATGTGACATTACCCATGATGCTCTGGTCAGTACCAGTACTTTATTAGTAATAAACTTATAGACTTACTATTGCTAATTCTCCTCTTATTCATAAATGTTAGTATTGTGGATCTAAAATAATAACAGCTGACACAAAAACACAAAATGTGGCAGTGGACGGATGTGACATGGTTGTTACGGATCCCATCATACTGATGCTCGGCAGCCATGTCACCGTTTCCACAAATGATCCCTGCACAAAAACTAGTATCAGAATTATTTATTGTATAGTTTATCATCATACTAAAGAGTAAATAACAATATAGAATTGTTATTTCTTTATAAAAATACTTATTATTAGAAAACTGTTGATTTAAAAAGTGACGTGTGACATTCTTAATGTATGTATTGGTGTAACATAAGCAGGATGGATCAGCACCATACTCCATATTGCAAACTGTAAAAATAAAACATGTGATATGTAGTATATAATCTTGTAAGAAAAATTGGGGAATCTAAAAGAATAGAATATTTGTTTTTCAGGTAAATTCAGTTAAACTATAACTTGGCCATTTGTGACATGAAAATATAGCATTGATTGTGATGAAATTGGACATTTTTGAGCTGAAAACATAGTTCATATGACCATCAACATGTTGCAACAGAACTGAAATGCTGTAAACTTGCATAACTTGTATTTACCAACACAAAGTTCCTTTGGGGATTCACTTATATTGATTTCTTATGCACAAAGACATAAATAAGACCTCTAAGCAAATTTTAACTGGTATATATTTGTGCTTATAATAATAATGTGTATTTAAATGCTATGTCTTGAATGCTTATTGAACTGAGTTTAAAAATTTGAGTATCTTTTTGGAGAATGGAGATCATCCCTGTATTAGAGTTCAGAAACACCTTAATAAAATGCTTCATGTTAGGTTTCCCTTTAATTTGTCACCCCCCCTATCCCTTTGAATACAAACTATTTTAATCTAAAAGCTGAAGTGTGAAGTGCCTGTCATATTCATGAGATTAGCCACAAGCAACCTTTTCAAAAGAGTACAAAAATATGTGCAACAATGCCATCTTGGTCTCCACACAATCACAGTAATACTCACACACATCACAGGACAACCACAGATTATAGGCCACTTCTTCAGTAATTACTACTGGCCAAGCCTAAGGCATAATCTTGCAATTTCCTCTATGACGTGCAAAGCATGCTACTCCATATAGGCACCAAGCTTCACATGGATCACCATATTCTTTTTTTAACTTGGAACACATACTTGTGATTCTTCAGATAAGAGATTAGCCATTACCTCAAGTGTATGTGTGACTCTTACAAACACTTTATGTGGGTTCATTTCCTGGTGGCTGTGGTTGCGGATCACTTGACTTTCTCTTCATCCGCAGACATCGTACACCTTACTGCATCATCATGAAATGTCAGATGAATGCAACTGCAATTTTAGAGGATGCAAACCATGCAAAAAAAAACAAAAACAAAAAAAACAAACCAGACAACTATACTGTTTTCATGATCTAATGTAAGGTAAACAGCTATAGTCATTTGGGTTGTTGTGCAGCTGCAACGTGATACTGTTGACCAAGACAAATTTCCTTGTTGGGACAAAGGATATCTTAATCTTAATCTTTAAAGCCTTCAGGCTCAGTGGCTCATGAACACCTTTACTTCCTTTTCACTTATACAGTGGCAATGTCTAATAGTCCAGACAGAAATAACCCATAAAGACCCAAACGTCCACCGTCGACCAAAATCGTCTACTGATGTAAAATATTTAATACCTGTTGATCCACTAATCTTATTAATACATGTAAATAATTTGTGTTAAATGCAGTTTGTCATCTTTTCATGGTCATCAGATATGACCCATTTGGACGTTCAGAGGCTCCGTAGTGAGCGTAGAAACACCGTCATCTTCTACAACATTGATTCACCAGTAAAACCCATGGAGTCGGATCAATGACAGTTGCAGATGCTTGTTTTTGTTCTGTAATTAATGTCCTTGCTGAATTTTTTTTTTTTCTTCAGGTTTCTGTTTTAGATATAATAATCCTCAACTTTAATCTGAGCTTTTATGAACATTTATATAATCAGTAAATTCATTCATTCATATCTGAACCGGCTTTATCCTCACTAGGGTCACAGGGGTCACTGGGGCCTATCTCAGCTACCTATGGGGTAAGGCGGGGTACACCCTAGACATGTCGCCTGTTCATCGCAGGCTGACATATAGAGACAAACAGCCACTCTCACATTTACACCTATGGGCAATTTAGATTCACTGATTAACCCTGTAAAGCCTGAACAATTAAATCATTGACAGAAAATTCCAGTTCTTTGAAACTGGAGTCTTTATTGGTCCTTCTGAACAACCAAAAACTTTTTTTTTTTTTTTTCAAATATCAATTTCCATGTATGAGTTTCAATTTTGTATTGTATATTTGATACATCGGGTCTCAATGCTCAAATATTATTATTTTTGAACAAACAAAAACATAATATAACACAAACATGTCTAACAAATTGGTAATTCCTTTTCAAAATTGGCAAAATTCTGCCTCCTTCCTCATTAAAGCTATACCTACCGATGTGGCATTTCTCACAGCACTTAGTAAAAGTTTGAACATGAACAACCCGCCTCCCTCCAAAGCCCCGCCCCCTTCCCTCTGCCTGAGCTCTGAGGCTCCTCCTCCTCTCTCCTCATGCGCGATGGAAACGGAGGAGGAAGCAGAGGTGGAGGTCCGGTCCGTTTTGGCGTGTCCGCGGACCCCTCCCTCAGTAATCAGATGCGTCATCCACCTGCCGCGGGCCCGCGGCTCCTGTTCCATCAGTAGACCTGGTCTGTGCAGTACTGGGTCAGGGTCTTCACTGCAGTGCCCAGGGGATGGGCGCGCGCACTGTGAACGCGCGGCCTCCGCGAATTTTCCGTGGACATTTGAAGTTTCATAGTCCATACATTTATCATCCTACATCATCTTACATGTGTGACACCATGTACATGTACCTGTATAAGTCCCACCGTCATAAAAGCTGAGCTTTATGCAGACCTGTTCAGTCCAGTACAGCTGACTTCCGGACTTTTATCTCCATCCTTCATTCATCAGACTCCCGTTTGTTCCCCTCAGCTGTCGTTTCTGTTCATAAATCCGTTTTTCCCTTCCACATGTGCATGTCAGTTCTATCCAAACACATCCTAGACAGTAGACTGTGGTCAGTGACAGGAGGAGCAGCGCCAGTGAAGTGTCAGATTCAGAGGAACACATATCGGATGTGAGACGGCGATAATGGATCGGATGCTGGACGGCCGTAATGGATGATTGACAGGAGGCTCAGTCAGGTTCGGCCAATTATTTTGTTCGGACCGACTAAAATGATTGGTAAGACTGTTATTAGAAATACATGAGAATTAAACATTTTTGAGTTTCAATACCTGGTGGATTTCTTTTACATTTTAGTTTGACACACACTTATTAGGAGCATTTTAAGATGACAAAAGAAAAGTGTAAAAATGCCACATCATACGGCATAGCTTTAATGACAATCTTGTAGTGACACTGGAAAGGCCTCCGGTGAACGAATTCCTCCCCCCTGGTGGATTATCTATGTATTGCATGTATCTAATTGTCAGTGGCAGCTGCTCGTCTTTCAGAGAGGGGAAGCTCATTGTCGGCTTACGTCAAAAAAATTGTCAAATTATTTAAAGATAAATTCGGCCCTCCGTTTCTTTTTAAGAAAATGGTAATCGTAAGGAAGACTATTAAATGGCTTTGCCAAAATCAGGTCAACAACATTGGCATTGTCTGCCATCGTGTGCACCTTGCTAGATAGCTAGTTCACTCTGACCTAGCCAGCAGTATGACTGATTTAACTATCTACAAAATGATAATAAACTCGAACAAGAAATGATTAAATTATGTAACTGAAACAAGAAAACGTTGAAATTATGTTAAATTGAAACAAGGAAGTACAATGAGTGTGTTTTATTTACAGTGCAAGAAATGAACAAGTAATTTCGTAGTGGTTTCTCTCTTGATTTCACAGCAGAATGCGCGACAGTATTAAACTGAACTCTGTCAAGTGAAGGAGTAGATCTCAAAATAGCTGTCAATCAAACGAGATTCAGCCTTTCGATTGATCCTCCAATCAGCACATGGAAGCCCAGTGTCCAGCCCAAGCCGAGCTCTGCCCACAGCTCCATTCACCCCCAGAGACGCCGAGCGTCCGGGGGCGGGACAACATCATGGCATTTATCCAATTACCGTCAAGTTTTGAGGCAATGAAGAAAACTGTTCCACTCAGTCCCATTGAAGTGCATGGACACTGAGCATCTATGGACAAATGCACTGAGCAGAGATCATATAAGAAAACAGCGCAATGGGAATGTATGAGAAGTGAACATCGAGTCTGTTGATTTGTGATAAAGCTGATTCTGAACGAACTCGTCTGTGAGATGAACGTGTTCTAACACATTTGTAGTCAATGAAATGTCAACACAACCGTACATATTTGACCATTTAATTTTCATAATTTTAGGGGAAGCTGAGCTTCCCTTTAAGTTTTTGAGAGATCGCCACTGCTAGTTGTATACATCAGGTTTTTAAAAAAAAAAAAAAAAACAAAATCTCACTGATCATGTAGAGGGCTTCAAAACTCATGTATCAGATATGATACGTTTGGCATTATAGGGTTAACCTATCAGTGCATGTCTTTGGATGGTGGGAGGAAGTCAGAGTACCTGGATAGAACCCTCATAGAAACAGGGAGAACATGCAAACTCCACACAGAACGGTCCCACCCCCACTGACTGGTGTTTGAATCAAACCCAGGACCTTCTTGCAGTGAGGCATGAATGTGATCAGTAAATTAAATATTGGAAATTACCTGATTTTCACCAGAAAAATGCAAAATACAGAGGATTATCTTATAATAAATGGTGATGAATTTCTTTGGAAATGTTAAATATTAAGAAAAAATCATTTGGGAACTGCCACAAAAGTAGCTCTGGGTATTTATGGGTTAATCTGCATAATCATCATGAAATGAGGTGGCATTTTCTAAATCTAAACTCTAAACTAATTAAACCCATTGAAAACAGATTTCATCCTGTGTGATTTCATTAAATGTGACTGCTCCATGGTCTGTAGATTGGGTGTTGACAAGTCATAATAATATGACTTGTTTTCAATCTCTTTCTGTCATGTAGTAACAATATACAATACAAAAATGTGTTGTCACTATCCATATTAGCATACAGAGATTTTAAGGCCATAAGACAGTTCAAAGTTGTTTTGTCTGCTCAATAAAAAAATAAAAAAATAAATAATAATAATAATTTTAAAAAAAATCAATAGGTTGCTTAATTATTTTCTTCTTTTACCAGTACAATACCAAATTGGCCATGATATGTGGTTATATTTTATGAAGTCACAAAGGAATGTGAACCAGTGTCATTAATCTATAAATGAGTTTTAATAGAGGAATTCTGTTTTAAAGTTGTGTTTGGCTTTTTATGGGGTGTTTCATAAAACTTAAGACAAGGAGGAATACAGGCTTAAATGATAAATTAATCACCAAACACCAAACTTCAAACAATTCATTACGGAGCATGCACACACTTATATATAACATTTTATTACAAGTTCTTTGTTGTATGAGGGATTTTCAATGTGGTGGAATGAATTGTTACAACATTGCCATGCTATTGCCCTTTTTAAATTCTTAACAAGATCTGGAAAGTCCGATATGACAAAGCATCTATAATTATTATCCTGCCTCTGCTGTTTAATGAGTTGTTTTAGTAATTTCAGTCAGTAACAAAATAAAAGTGGAAAGTCTGTTTCTGGTGCTGGAAGAGCATAGACACAACACTGACACCTAGTGTTAGAGCACACAACTTATACTATCACCTCAAAGGCTGTGCAGAACAAGTCCATTAAGGATGTATTACAGCAACACAAGACGTTGCCGGTAAGTGATACTTCGGAGGAAGATTTATGTAGGTATGAAAAACACAAACAGCGAGGTTGCAGTTCACAGTATGTTTGTGTTTCCCACGCCGAATTGTCAAAACAAACAGAGGGGAGGCTGGAACCAAAATATGAATTAGTGGAGAGGTGAATGAGGCTGATACAATTTAAGGTGACGTTATTCCCAAAACCACACAAAGACAAATACACATACCATCATGCATCTTGCATACACAAATATGAAGATACACACACACTGACACACACACTGAGCCTCTTAAAGCCATAGAGCAGAGAGTGATAATTATGCGTGTAAATTCCAGGACCCCTCTCAGCAGCCCTGCTCGCTGGTGTTGAGAGCCGCATCCTACTGGCCTTGTTTGGAATGGTAACCCACATACAGACAGCTCTGTTTGGAGCCCCCATCTCACACTTTCACTGCATAGCTGTTACCATAATCCTGTACACAATAACACGCAGACATATGTGTGCATTTTTGTCGGTGTGTGAGCTGAAAGACAAGTTGGAACAGCTTTACAATAACACTGAAACTTTTTGTTAACAGGATGAAGACTGTCTGATTGAATATGAGACTGAAACTGTGAATTTGGCGGATTTCAGGGATGGATGAAAGTTTACATTGAAAAATGGAAAAGGTCAGGAATATTTGATGAAAGGTTGTACAATAGGCTGATCTAGCATATAAAAGGTAGCACGCAATCATACATTAAACGAAAAACGTTAACTTATATTCCTAACAAGAAAAGCACTCAGAGAGCGCAGACCCACTCCCCCCATCACCACCAAAATGTAATCATTTCTTCCTTGTGCCAGTGTCAACATTTCCTGAAAATTTCATGAAATCTGTCCATAACTTTTTGAGTTATCTTGCTAACAAACAAACAAACAAACAAACAAACACACACACAAACAAACATGCAAACACACAAGCAAAGTGATCACAATACCTCCTGGCAGAGGTAATTACACCAGATTGTAATGTAGATTTGGAGCGACATGGTGGTGCAGTGGACAGCTGTAGATGCCAATAATGTAACAACAACCGATAGCGTAATAATGGCTGATAACATAATAAATTTGCCATTTTTAAAACGTAATAGGCCAAAAATGTAATATCTGGCCAATAACGTAATAAAAGTCCTGAACATATAACATAATAGCTTTTGGCCAGTAATGTTATAACTTATTACGTTATTGGCTCAGTTGTTACATTTGCAAATATTTTTTTTTTTTTACCAGGCCAATAACGTAATTATCAGCCAATAAGTTATACCGTTATTGGCCAAAAGTTATTACGCTATTGGTTCAGGACTTTTATTATGTTGTTGGCCAGATATTACGTTATTGGCTTATTACATTTTAAAAAAGGCAAATTCATTACGTTATCAGCCGTTATTACGTTATTGGCTGTTATTACATTATTAGCTTCTACAACAACACTCATGCCTCACAGCAAGAAGGTCCTGGGTTCTATTCCAACACCAGTCGACCGGGGTAGGACCTTTCTGTTTGGAGTTTGCATGTTCTCCCATGTCTGTGTGGGTTCTCTTCGGGTACTCTGGCTTCCTCCCACCACCCAATGCCATGCACTGATAGGTTATTTGGTTAATCTAAATTAAGTTTGTCTCTATATGTCATCCCTGTGATGAACTGGTGGCATGTCTAGGGTGTACCCCGCCTTTGCCCATAAGTAGGTGGGATAGACTCCAGTGATCCCTGTGACCCTAGTGAGGATAAAGCAGGTTCAGAAAATGAATGAATGTAATGTAAATTCTCTTAATGTCTTGCTTCACACACATTTCTAGTTTAACCCTTTTAAGACTGCCATTATAAGAGGCCACCTAGGTGTTTTCATGTTTTCTTTGCAATAAAAGTGTCAGAAAGTGTCTTTTTTGCAACTTTGTTTTCAGGAAGAACTAAACTTTCAATATCTGGCCATTACTTATCATTATTATAAATAATAAATGCTTAAAACTGTGTTTAAAAAAAAAAAACGAAAATTCAAAATAAACAGACTTGAAGTTTTTAGCATATTTATTATCAGAAACAACTGTAAATATCCATAACAAAACTTTTTGAGATAGCAAAAATACACTTTCAACTATTTTACCTCTACTCAAACATGCTTTTTGGTCTTGAGCATACAGTAACCATATTAAGGGTTCATATTTTTTGTTATTTCCAGGCATTCCAAGCTCAGGATCTCAGCTTTCCAATGCCATTTAAATTTTGTGGATGGCGCAAATGGTTAATGAGTTTCAGTAATCTGAATGCTGTAAAGTGCAAAAGACAGCACTGAAGATTGCAGTTGTTAAAGAATTAAGATGGAAATTTGATCATGTATATTGCACTGTTAACTCTTTCAATGTTGCAGTGGCTCTTCAGTTTTTCTGCTAAACCATGCTGAATTGAGCACCACAGATAATCTTATGTTAAACTTACATCACTACAAAAGCACAGAACAACACCAGTAATATGTGCTTGAAGCAGGTTCAAAAGTTTGGACATGCAATGATTGATTTACTATGTAACATATATCAGAGAAGGCATGTTCCGTCTCTATGGTATGGATTGCAAAAATGTGATGTGAATGTCTTTGTTCGAGCCAAACTAATCAATATGAGAAGATACAGTTCTATGCAGTTACAGCTACAGTTTCATCTTCTGTTAAAGACAGTTATCTCAAATGTACAAAAAGTAAAAATACTTATGTGTTATAAGCAGGTAACAAACATCCCCTCCATGCATTCAGTTATTTTAATTTATAGCCACCTTGACGAGGTGCCATAAAATGAGCCAAACTGACCTCTTCCTTCAATGATCATCCCATGAGGTACTCTGTGAGGTCAGCATGACCACCACAACCACAAAGGGAGTTTTTTCCTCCTCATTTTTCTTCCATGGGAATCACAGCACAGCATGTTTTGCCTTTTAGCTGGATGTTTATTCTGGTAGCCATAGTGGTGGTGTGATATCTGACGTGCAATGAGCCAGAACTGCCATGAACACATTCCTCCCTTTACCTGACTAATGAATGTTAAACATGTAGGTACTGAGTACTGCTGACCCACATCAAAGTCTCGTATGGCTGTTTTTTCTGAACACACAGTGAAAAGGGCGGTGCATGACAAACATGAGACTGAATACACATCTGCATCTTCAGCCATGGTGTCTGGGATGCTGAAAAGAAGAACACAATTTATTGAACACAGCTCATGTCTGGCTGGGCAGATGGCAATCACATAATGCCACTATTTTAGCATCATAGCGGCAAGCAGGAATCGGCTGGTTCAGTCTGCGAGGGCACCAAAAAAAGAGGAATAGAAGGCTTTGCGGAGACTGGTCTAACCTGGCCATTACCAAGCTGTCAGCGAAGACATAGATGAAAAACCCAGCAGAGGAGGGTGGGAGAAGAGGAGGGGGATCTGATTCCTGTTACATCATTTGTGGCTGACAGACAGTGTGGCAGACTTATCTGTCTGTGGTCTCGGGTGGCATTTGTCTGGACTGGCAGTGAGTCACACTTTCTGTTTACCTCAAAATGAACCCATCCCTGAAACTCCTCATTTGCCATCCAACAGTCTGCATTCACCAGCCGCATGAGGGCCGGTAGCAGGGTGGCTTCCACCCGCGGGTTGGCATGTGATGCCAGGAATGTGCTGTGCCCACACCTTGCTAAACCATGACACCTTTCCTGTGGTGTAGGAGCTGGTTCCTTTCTAAAGGCTCTCAGCTGGAACCAGAAAAGTAAATATAGCTCTTCTACTAGCCGCTCTTCCTCTGGAGCAGACTTAGGTCAAACAGTGTTGAAAATACTGTTCTGGTGTTTGTTTTTACCAGCTGGGGTGCCTAGAAGTACATTTATTACACAATTCCATTATTACCTTTTAGCATATTGTAATTTAAGTGGTGTGAGAGGAAACATGGTGACCGCACCTTGTCTGAGCTCTGTGTTAAGGCTGTAGAAAATCTAGGTTTAGGCCAGTCATAGATGTTATCAGAGAGGTAGATGGGTAAATGTGTGATTGACCGCTGCTTTACTGGTTATATCTGGCATTACTGATTCCTGCTCATCACAGAAGTGTGGAAAAGGGGTCCCACTTTTCCATATTGACATACATCAGCGTAACAGGGTCAATTATTCTGCAGCAATGTGGGTTATGCTAATAATATTGTATATTAGTTATTGTTATAATTACACAAAATCTGTTTATTCTATTTTCATTTATTATAGTTAATACCTGACAGGTCGGGCCTCTGATTCAGTATGTGGAAGTTTTATTTTGAATCTGTACCCCAGTGATTACTTTATGGTGTGACATTGCCCACTATAAGTAGCATTTTTGCACATTTACCTCTACCCTATCGTTTCTGATCTCTATGGGAGAGGTAAGCAGCCTAGCAGTCGGGGGAAATTTTTGTTTTAGCCTATGCTAATTTCATTTTCAAGTGAACTGGCTTGCTCAGACTTTCCATGAAGTGCTTACGATGTACTAACATATATAGTGACAGTCAATAGAAACTTATTTTTTAACATATTTCTACTTGTAGGGGGGTTGTAATTATTCATTGTGGATTTATTGATGACTTAGTGCTCAGGTAGTTGAGATAAGTTGAGATGAGTTGTCATGTTGTCACGGTTCATTGCACACGGGTTGGTCTCTTTGTAAAAGTGGACCAAATACAAATTGAGCAATACTCAGTGGGTATCTGCACAATTTGAGGATTGGTTTTGAAGGCCTATATAAAGGCCCAAAAAAGGCCACCATTGTTAGTCCAGTGAACGGCATCATGCCACGTCTATCATGTGAACAACGTCTCCGGG
Source organism: Sphaeramia orbicularis (assembly GCF_902148855.1). Classification (NCBI taxonomy): domain Eukaryota; kingdom Metazoa; phylum Chordata; class Actinopteri; order Kurtiformes; family Apogonidae; genus Sphaeramia; species Sphaeramia orbicularis. Next base: position 45,489,481 of record NC_043962.1, on the reverse strand, counting down.
CACTGGGTATGGTGGAGGCCAGTTTGAGCTACAGTGATTTAGCCAGGCGTATGGGCTGTTCCCAACCCACAATGAGAAACCTGGTTGAACACCACAACACGACACATCCAACACCTAATCCGAAGCATGCGCCAAAAGATCACCGCCTGCATCGAAGCAAACGGAGGCCATACTCGGTATTGACTGTTGTGACTTTGTGTTCGGCAGGTGTCATTTTCTTTTAAGTTTTTTGTTTTGAAATTATTCTTGAAACTTTAGATTTTTGTTTCTGTATGGCAATATCCTAAACAAAGGATTCATATGAAAAAATTCTAGTTTAGGGTTTCAAAATAAACATTATGTCGAAAAATATGGTCTCAAAATTTTCAGTGACTGTGAGTGTATTTAACCTGTGAAGGTGCATGCTTTATGAAACTCACTGAGCAGAGGTTTTTGTATTTATGCTGCATTCATCAGGAGCCAAAAAGATTAAACTGAGACTGCCTCCAAAAGTTGTACATGTATGAGGGTCTTTCTTAAAAACAATGCTCACAATGCAGAGTCTGACACCACCAGTCACATCAGTGTCAGGTCCTCTATATTTACATCTCGTCTTTGGAATCGGACATAGAGGAGGGAGCTGCAGAATAAAATGTATTTCCAAGTGATGTTTTCCCTGTAACACCAGCTCCTGCAGGTTTAACAGATGGTTAAAATGACCAAATGTGGCCAATGGTATCCACCTGGTACTCAATAGTTGTTTAAATGAACCCAAATCTTTGCTAAAATGAATTCCATTTTCTCTCTGCAGCAGGTTTACGCAAAATTTTTGGCATTGAGATCCGTCATGACAGAAACGCCTCCATTCATTTATTATTAGAAGTAGTTTTAAGTCACCTGCTGTCACTGCCACAGACAGGTCATTAGTGGTGTCCCACTGTTGATACTGTTCACAAGCTGAGAATAACAGCTCACCAACGAGGATGTAAATGACTTCTCAGAGGTTCTTTGGGAGCTTGCAGATAGGTCTTATAGATAACTGAGAAAGCAAAGAAGAGCAAGAAAAGAAATGAAAACAGAGTGAAAAATCAGGCGTCTGGAATGGAAAATGGCTGTGCCGAGGCCACACACCTCTGTCCATCTCATCACCAGTATATTACCAGTCTACCCTTTCTCCTCCACCCCCACCCAGCCGGCAGAGGCTGCTTGGCAGTCTCTCATGTGACCCCCCATGTGCAAGTTCAACATTAACCAATGATGACAACATCCTTAACTGGTCAGGAAGCCCCATCAGTGGGACACAAACTCAGATTAGTGGCTCATCCCCAGTGAAAAGAGTCCTGGCACTGTGCCCCAGCTTCCAAATCTAAACCAGCAGCACTTTCGTGAGAATGACTGGGTTTGGACTGCTGGTGTGTTGGCCCCCTCTACCTCTGCCAAGCAACTGCCTCACCAACATCCTCTTTTGTATAACTATGTACCTCTGTCTATGTCTTCAGTCATTCACATCAATAATTTATTTTTAATGTGTGAAAAATAAAATCTTGGCAGTATCAGTTTGATTAATCAACACTGAATTAACATTTGGAAAACTCACTTAGACCACAGACTTTATAACAGCAAATGATGCAAATGGGATTCTCTCTGTTTGTCTATCTCTATATCTCAGGAAGAGGAGGATGAAGAGCAGCTCTGGTAACTGGTCTAAAAGGTGGAAACCACAGAAGAGTTAACAAGACAATGATAGAGCCAAGCGAGAAAAGCAATCCTCTGCATTTATTATAAGGACACCAACAAAGACCCTGGACTCCTGCCGTGAGGATGAGGCCCCACACGTTCAGTAGAGCAAGACTAATCATGAATGCAAATAAGTACAATAAAAGCAATGAGGGAAAAAGAGGTGCTGCAATGTCCTTTGGTAAATTTCTGGGAAACAGCACTTGGCATGTCTCAGGGGTTCTACTTATCGCTCAAAGAGAGACTGAAACTCACTAGCTGCAGAGACAATGATGTATTCCCACCAGCTCGGCAGAGGGTAAATGAAGTCGAGAGAACATGAGATTAGCAGATAAAGTTTGTAAGGCGGTGTAATCATCTCTGCTAATTTGTCCATTGCGGTGTGGGGCAACCAGATACACTCATTAGCAGAGGAATAACCTAACACACAGAGCATGATGTAAAGCTGTATACACCATATGAAAATGTGTCACTAGTCTGTGACAAAATACTTGGGAGAGATGAGTCGGTAGTAAGGGAGAAATCTTTATGCACTATGTGACAGCTTTATTGGGATTGATCATGTTTGAGTTGTGTGGTGAAACCTCTAGAGGGGTATCACTAACTCGAGTCTGGCAGTGCAACTGATATTGCTTCATGTCATGCTAAGCTCTGAGCTCTCAGCTTGGCATTCTTCATTATTTCTGGAGATTGCTGTATATGTAATCATATGCAATAGGATATATTCATAATAAAATCCTGTAAATTGTACAAGTCTCCCACATACACAAGAAATATTGTATATAGAGAGGAGCAATTAGTACACACAAGTAGCGATAACACAGAGCTGACTTAGACACATATTGACTCAAAATGTGTGTTTATAAACAGAATAATGTCTCTATCCCATACAGTATGTTATTATACCTGATTATGTCATTTAAAAATTTGTTTATGTTCGATGAGATCAGATACATGTTTACGTATAAATCCCATGGTTGAAACTGTAAATCAATAGTTGAAGATTTAGAGAAGTATACAATGGCTCCTGGCACGACGCTGAACCATTCAGAGCAGAGGCTATCTGGAACGCGGAAGAGTGTGCCAGTTCACACTGAAACATAAGCAAATACTCAATGAATGAGCTAGCTTCCAGGAAAAGCCAGAGCCCAGTGGAGATAGCTGCTAATCTGAGCATGAAGCAGAAACCAAAACAGAGGGTGACCGCAGGGCAGGCCACCCGAGCACGACGGCCAAATGCATCAGACACCTTTGGGTGATACTAAACCGCAGGACGCGCAATAAGCCTGGGAGCCACGGCAAAAGCAGAGCAGCTGGAACCCACCGTTGAAATAACTTACCACACAGAAAACATCAATGTAGAACAATCCTCCACATGCTGGCTGTAAGGAAAAAAGGAACTCTACACTTTACCCCCAAAGTGTGAAGATGAATGGTTAACATTCACTACTTAGATTAGGTTAGATTAGATTAGATTGGACTGGATTAGATTAGATTAGATTAGACTTTATTGATCCCACCATGGGGAAATTCAATGGTCAAGGCAGCAACAAAAAAAAGTGTGCATGCATACAGATAGTGCAAAAAAATATACAAAATAATAATAATAATATAATGGATGTTTCTGTGTCCAGCGTCCATCCGACATCCGTCTGATCAATGTCCCTATGCTGCAGCACAGGAGGGCGTACGGGTACAATGCCGCTGTTGCACTACGGGAGGGCGCTATCGTACAATGGCACCATGGGTACAATGCCACTAGTACTAATAATTGAAAGACATGAAAAGCACTTGGAGCGCGCACACCTCCACCAAGACAGATCTGCCCCCCCCCCCCCCCCCCCCCCCGGATCACCACCAAAATTTGATCATTTCTTCCTTGTGCCAGTATCAACATTTCCTGAAAATTTCCTGAAAATCCGTCTATAACTGTTTTGAGTTATCAAAACAAACACGCAAACACACAAAGCAAAGTGATCGCAATACCTCCTAGCGGAGGTAAAAAGCACTCAGAGAGCGCACAGCATGATGAGAAAAAGAAAGACAAAAGGAATGAAAGACGTCGTTAGACGCAGAACTTTAAATCCATGCAAGTTTCACACAGACTTAATAAAAGAGCAGACATTGACCCAAAATATGAAATAGCAGTTGATATAAGGTTAAAAAAAACAACAAATATGATGTGAACCTGGAAGGAAGAGACTGCAGACCCTCCACCATCATTACAGTCCAGTTTGGATCAGTTCAGGTTCAGGTGAAAGACAACAACGAGGAAAGAGACGTTAATAAGACGGACGTTGTTTGGCCCCTAGGAACTACGGTAGTTCTAAAACACTTACACTAGCTCTGTCTGTCTGTCTGTCTGTCTATCACGCATGCTGTATAACAGAGGAATAAATAGAACGTTGAAAGTATGCTAAGTTTCACTTTCGTTTCATGACAGCGTTTGTTTCGTTAGTTATGGACCGGACCGCACCCCCAGGTATATATCTACCCCCCGGCTCCGAAAAAAAAAAAATCCCCCGTGCACACAGGCACACACAAATACACACAGTGTCCTGAACAGTTTGTTCTCTGTCCTAAAATCAATAATTTGGTTCATTGTGTTGTCAAAGTTTCTGTTCAGTTTGTTTAAACAGAATACCAGTTTACCCTCTTGTTAATGTTGCACTTCATGTGGAATTTTTATGTTATTTTTATGCAGAACGTGAACTGACAGAAGTGTGATTAGATTTTTCTTGTTTGTTCGAAACTACCTTTCAGGGAAAAGTGCAATACTAATGTTTAAAATACATTTAGTAATATTATTAATTTGTTTTATTTTCTATTTGATTTGTAGCAGCAGAATTATATTATTCCTGTTTTTCTATATTCTATTATCTCCAAAAATTGGGGGGAAAATGTTAAAAAATTCATAAATGCATTAATAGACATTTTGAGGGGTTTTCTTTCTTCCCGTACCGAACCGAAAAAAAACGAACTGTGGCTTTGAAAACCGAAAATGTACCGAACTGAACATTTTGTGTACCGTTACAGGCCTAGTGTGTGTATATATACATATATATATATGTGTGTGTGTGTGTTGGAAAAAAAACTCTTTAACCAAGAAATGGCAGTCTATTTATCATTGAAAACCAAAGTGATCAAAGGCCATCATAAGTCATTCTATGGACTCTTAGGTCCCTCCACAAAGTCCACTGATGTCCGGGGATCCCTTTCACAGAGAATTACAGAGGCAATTACAGAGAGGGCCAAAAAGTATTCTCACACTGCTGTAATTCATATTGACAGGAAAACAATAACAGTGCGGTTGTTTCACAAACAAGTGAAAAACACGAATGCGGGCTTTCCCCATATTTTTGTTTGTGGAAAAGCCTGTTTGTCCTCAATATGTCACATTCTTCACCATCAGTGGCACAACACACCACATAGCCTTGACCTAATGTTGTGGGTTTCCTCATAGGAGTAGCCAAGCACAGATTTTACAAACACACATTTGCAACATTCCACAGAAAAGTGCTGTGATAAGATTGTTCAAGTAATTTTACTTCTACATACTTCTGTTTAGTAAAAAGATGAACACAAAAGCATACTTTAAATTGTTTTAAAGCATGCACACACACTCAGATTCATACTGATGTACATCCAAAGATACAGCTGCCCACCCATCAGGAAGTGAGCACCACATAAGAAAATAATATAGTAAACAGGAAGTATGGGCGTAAGAACACCAAACGCATTCTGCCGTTTCAGCTCTGGTCTGTTCTCAGCAAAGAAGCATCTATTTCTGGGAAGGGACTGCGAAAACAGCTAACGGTATCACTGCTGAAATAATACTGGTCTGTAAAAGAATATTACTTTACAGTATATAGTCAAATAAATGACAAGTCTAATGAGTGTTAGTAGATATGTAAATGTAATGTTTGTGAGCTCAGTGAAGATCATAAAGGAGGCTGGTTTTCCACTTTATTGTCTGCAGCTGTCTGGTTGAGTCACTGGCACTGTAGATTGGTGAGTGGGCAATGTTTTTTGCAGACTTGGCATCCTGCCAGTTTTTGGTTCCTGTCATTATCTGCGCTTTGTGTCTCAGTGATGGCCACATGCACATAATGAATAGGCAACTCTTTTCCATTAAAATAATACCCTCATCAAGTGGGCTCCTGTCAGCACAGTTGCATCTGTGCCCGACTGAGCTTCGTGCTTCAAGAAAGCTCACAAAGCGTGAGCCAAAGGCAGGAATTTTAATTCTTTCACGGGTATCAACTAGTTAGCCATTCAAACAGGCTGGCACAGGACAGCTTTCCATGAAAGATGATGAGCAGATAGAAAGACGGGATTCAGGAAATGTTGCCGTAAATTAATCCTAGACAAACCACAGCTTTGGAAAACTTTGCCTGGTTGAAATGGACTACAAAGCATGGACTACAAAGAAGAGTGGACTTGAAAGAAAAGGTTAGAGGAAGAATGAGGAGAGGTCGGCGGCTACTTGTGAAGTTTGCCATAGGAAAGATGCATCCTTTTGAGTCTCAGGGAGATTAGACATTTCTTCAAGTGACAAAACACCTTATTAGCCTCCGCCTGACCTCTGAGGATTGACCTTTGACTTGTGACCCTGACACTACTATGCTCTACTTCTGTTGGGAGTCATCAGCATGAGCCTTTTCATTAGGTTTCATCAAAATGCCAAAAGAAAGAGAGAATGTGAGGATTGTCTGGATGCATGTGGGACAGAGGCCGTAGGGATAGGAGTAAAGGCGAACAAAAAGAGAGAGGAGTTTAATTAGAGACACAGCATCTCTGGAAATCCACTCTCACTCTATTCATAAAAAGAACAAGAGTGGGAGGGATGGGCAGGGAGAGATGAGAAGTTTTTAACAAGAGGTCAGAGAAACTTTGGCTTAGAACATGGGCCTTTATCAAATCCACTGGCAAATCCGCAGATTAGTCCATTCCATTGTTTTCAGGAAGTCTGCTTCAACCGACCAGAATGCAGGAGGCGGATTTAGGAACTTTGCAAAGGCTCCAAGCCACTGAGCTGGATGGCAGAGTGCGTGTGTTCACATGTAATTGTGTGTTCGTATGTTTATACACGTGTGCATGTGTGTCTGTGTCACTGTGTGCATGGGGGGATGACACAGTGAAGAGGGGGTTGTCAGGAAGGCTTGGGCTGAAACAGAGCTCTGACCAAAAAATTCCAATGATCGCTCATGACTTTCTGGCCACCAAAAGCAATACAGACGAATGGCGGGCCGCTTTCCCACTGCGACCTCTCCATAGATAATATGTACTTTGGAACCTGTCATCCTTCATGGTTTCATTAAACCTTTTTTTTATATTTACATGGTCTGCTGAGCTGTTCTCTATAGAGTCAATTTGGTCAAAATGTGAAATTCTCCCCCTTGAATAAACACCGTGCTTTCTTCCCTGCAGAGTCACTTTACCACAACCAAAGACATTGGCATTTGAGAGCAATGGTCAAAACACTTGTGGAGTAGAGCAAAAGTCAGACAACTATGAATGAAATATTCATTTACTACATTTTGATCAAAAGAACAGACTTTTTTTTCCTTCCTCTTAGGCTGCTTTACCTGTTAGTTGTCACAGTTTGCATCCAGTACTATGCTTCCTGTGCTATTCAGTCTGGGGGAAATGGAGCATTGGAGTGATGACAAGGAGCAAGAATCACTTGCAGGCACCAAATCTGTCACAGCACACTCCTGCACCTATTTAAAGTACACCTCTTTCAACTCTAAAACTGGGATGGAGGAGAGAAAACACATTAGCAAAATAGGCAGAAAGCTGAGACACAAAAGGCAAATGATTTATTATAGCTTTCAGCAGAAATACCTGCAGAAGAGTGCAGACCCTCAGGTGCTTTCTGCCTGAGTATAGACGAGGGTAAGAGCGTCGGTGCTGAGAGACACGCTGGAATGAGGCGGTGGGTAGCCAGAAGAGAAGTGGTAGCTGTCCTCGCAGGTGGGAAATTTAGGGAAATTTGAAGGAATGATGCTCCAGCCTCAAAAACAGGGAGCTGGGAAGCACTTTTGCAGTTGTGTTTCTGAACATTACATATCCATTCACCCAGACCTGCTGGTTGGAGGTTTTCCCTCTTTTAAGATTTCATTGGTCTTAAACAATCCCACAAAACACCAAGTAAAACAATGAGGGAGGTGAGACAATGTTATTTGTTTGGACTGCTTTTGTAAAACACAAAATCCTGACTAGGATGAGAAGCAATGAAAGCTTCACATATAAAGTGATTTAACCGATAAAAGGAATAGAGGGTATGCACGTGACGTCACTGCTAGCGGAAGTCACCGTGGTTCTGCCCACTAAGTGGCAGAAAGAGGAAGATGAGCGGCAGCTTTGGCTTCAATACCGTCTAAACTTAAGAACAATATTCAACAAAAAATGAGGAAGAGCTGTTGTGCGACTGATTGTATGAACAGGTTTGAAAAACAGTCGGAGTTATCGTTTTTACAGACACCGAAAGACAAAGAAAAGGGAAGTAGATGGATCCACAAATCCAGGAAACCAAACCTGGATTTGTGGATCCCATTTCGTGTCAGGTAACATTAATGTATGCTGTATTTTTGGGTCAAATCATACCTTAAATGACATATTGTTTTGGCTAACGTTACTTCTAAGTAAAGCTTTTGGTTTCATGATCAGATCATTCATGGTTTTTGTCTTAATTTTGTGATTCTGAACCTTGTGCTCCTACATGATTAGTAAACTGATTTAAGCTGAGGCTAACCTAGTTTTTCAAATACAGGGGAACTAGAGAATAAAGCTATGACAGCGTATTACGGCCACATAACAAAATAAAAAAGCTTGTGACTATGAGTATAAAGTTATAAAATATGGATATAAAACCTGTAATTTTATGATAATAAAGTTAAACACAAAAAGAATCACAATGTTATGAGAATAAAGCCGTAGTTATAAAAAACCCCTCATAATTTAACACAAATGTCATGTGTTTATGAGATTAAAGTTGTCATATTCCGACAATAAAGCCATAATGTTACAAGAATAATGTCTAATTTAAGAACAGGTGGAGAAAATATAATTTACAAGAATAAAGTTGTAACATGCTCGTCCACAGTAGTTGAAGCTCTCCCAGATAGCAAAGAGATACTGGGACAGATCTGGAACAGAATTGCTGACCGACTCGGCCCAAAACTGCTTGGCAGATCCGTCTCGGTGTCCAAACGCACATCAGGCCAAAACAGATACTGCTCCGCGAAATGGATCTTCTACAGAAACGGTCCAGCTCTGGCCCAGCTCTGTATAAAGTATTTGATATGAACTAGACGTAAATCTCCTCAGTACCAGTAGATCATGCATATATTCACTGGAGTCAGTACACGATCTACTGTAAATGCACTTTGGATCAGCTAGTTCTCTGCCTAGTTTTGGACCCTGGTTGTCAGTGATGATGAAACCATGTATATTTGTTTCAGGTAAAAATAGTGATGATCCCTACACCCTGGGTGTCCGGATACGCAATTTCGGCCCACATGTCAAGGTTCATGGACCACTTGTTCTTTGGTAGCTCGTACGGATCCATGTCGAGTCTAATTGTCCTTAATTTAATTTCATATTTCACATTTTCTCAGTCTCGCTGTGTTTACTGCTATACTCCATCATGTTGGGCGGGTAGATTTCTGCCACTCAGTCTGACTTAGAGGGGCATGGCCGGGGGGGAAGTGACGTATGTGCATACCCTTTACACTGATCCATATCATAATATGTATAATGAATATAGCCATGACCTAGAAGGAGTCGACTTGTGACCAAAGGGTTGGACTGGCAGAAAGTTGTTGGCTAATGTGCCCATGCCCATAGCCAGCTATGAAGTCATCAAGGTCCGGACCTCAGTAATTTTTAAAAGCTAAAAATAAATTTGGACACTAAATATTCACCCTGATAAAAAATGAAACATAAAGAACTCAAGCAGTAAAAAAAGTCTCAGAGAAAAACGTATTGTTAATTCAGTTAAATTGTATTCTTGTGTCCTCTGTGCCTGTACCGTACGTGTGTGAGAGACCAAGAACACGAAAACCAATGAATAATGAGAGTGTGCAACTTGCAGAAGTGAATGCAGACAGACACTGCAATGATCATTTGGGGGGGTGCGGGGTGCATGGGATGCATTCAGCACAATTCAGTTTTTGAAGCAGCACAGAGGTGCTTTGTTTGCAGTGAGAGGGGCACAAAACTGTCCTTTACACTAATATTTATCTTACCTAGTTTCACTTGTTTTCCTTGATTAATGAATATCCCAATGGTCGAACTAATCAGTTGGCAAATACACACGAGTTATGCTAACTGAGATAGGGGGGGATTGATTTACAATTTCACTTTGAAAATGTCTATAGTAATTAAAAAAGTTATACCATATTATCCACCATGTAAAAGCAACAGCCAAATATGCGCTTTACGATTGTTTAACTCTGCACATTGCTAATACATTTGTGTATTTGCATGAACAGCTTACTCAGAGTGTGAGAGTAGGGGAGGAAGACTGTCTATGTATCTGCAGCCAACTAATGTTGATAAACAATTTTGCAGCACAAATAAAAATGATTATGCATAACTGGGGAGAGCTGGTTAAATCTGCCATTGCTTAGTGACTGAAACGACTTTTTCCAAATCATAATCATTTAATCTCTTTACTGCGATGCGTGGAAACTATATGTTACTTTGCAAATGATTATTCATGTCATTAGCATAGTTAATCAAGGAAAATGAAAACAGTTTGAGATCAATGGTCAGTTTAAAGGGGAAGTCTCGTTTTTTATAAACTTGACCTTATTTCTGACATAAATTATGATCGTTTACGAGGGATGGGAATCGATAAGAATTTAATGATTCCGATTACATTATCGATTTTGCTTATCGATCCAATTCCTTATTGATTCTCATTGGGTGAGGGAATAAAAGACTACAAAAGGGTGTGTTTGCATTAACTGTCTTATATTTCCATCTCTGCACAGAAAATATACCATATACAGTATGTACAAATACTGGGGGGGTGAAAGTGAAACTTAGGAGGCTTTGCTAATTCCTCTATTGCCGCACTATATGTAAACAGTTTGACTCGGCTCGTCTCCCATTATTGTGCACCTCATTTCCTTTCCCTTACCTTTGGAAACTTGTATTTGAGGGGGTACGACGTTTGTTGCCCGCACTGGAACCAGAACTGGGCCTAGCATTCATTCTGCCGCTACATTCACAAGTGTTGCTAAGCAGAGTATCAAACATTCCTGTAAATGAATCACGTGCTGTGGACAAATGTTTGAGCATATTGAAGGGATTCCACCCTTTTGAAGACATGGAAGCTTTGCAAGTGTTCCAGTGCACCTGGTGTCGTATTTTTAGACCGTTTCTGCCTCGACACCATGTTGGGTATGTTCTAACCAAAACAATGCAGCGAACGCGTGATGTCATTGCGCATGCGCAACGAAGGCGGAATCGATAAGCAGAATCGTTAACCAGGCAGGCAAACGATTCCAAGGAATTGATCTACTAGGATCTGGTTCTCAAAAAGAACCAGTTCTCGATTCCCATCCCTATCGTTTACTCACCCAGATAACCTTGGTGTCATCTGAAGCCCTTTGAAAGATATTGAGCTTGATTAACCTTTGGAATCCATTTAGTTCTGTTTTTTGTGTGTCTTTTAAGGCCGTGCACATATTTCCTGCATTTTCTTGTTGTATCTGAAGAAAAGAGACTGAGAAATAGACATGCATGTTAATTTCCATTCTGCAAAAACAACAAATCTAAAGGCCTAAAACTTTTGCACAGTACTATATGTACTGACAAAATAAAGAATCTTAATCTTAATCTTAAATAGACTGTTGCCCATAAATTTGTAAACAATTTCATTTTCAGACACATTCGTCTTTTTATTCCCATTTATACATATCAGGAATCACCTTTGATCAGGTGCAATGATTACCCATTGACTCCCATTTACACTCTATTTATCAAGAATAAATCATATTGTCACCATCATTTCATAAGAGGTGGTTGAAGTATTATATTTCACAGTGTCTATATGCTGTACTCAGGTTGTAAATTAGATCATGATCTCAGTGACACATCTTCAATACATAAAGAAATGAATACAATAAAGTGAAACATATGTTAACATTAGTGTAAATGAAAATAGAATATATGTAGTTTTTTTTTGTTTTGTTTTGTTTTTTTGTGAGAATGCCATTAAATCTGCCTTTTGTCATTATGGTGCAAGATCCATGGGGCCAAATCCACAAAGAATGGATTGTGACTGCCAGTTGTGCCGGAAATTATGCAGCATTTATGTCCAAACTTGTACCTTGGACCTGGTTCATAATGTGATTTTTAGTGTTTACTGGAAAGACAGTAACTTTTGGGGACACTGAAAACTGTAAAAGAGTAAGTGTCTACCAAAAAAGTGCTGCGAAAATCTGCAGACCTGCATCAAAAATAATGAGTAAAGGAGATGCTTTGAGCATATTTTTAGAAATGTGTCAAATAATTAAGAAAAAAATGATCATATTCACATTTGCATGTTAAATGTAGAAATCCCCAATCTTTATTGGTAAGAATAACCCTATTTACACACAAAAATCCAAATACTTGATAAAGATTTTCAGTCCTGAGCGTTTGCAGCTACTGGTTTAAACCATTGTTGAGGAAATTCTTCAAAATGAAACAGCGCCAGAACCATTGTGTTGCTTGAAACGGAAACAACTTCGGAAGCAAACAGTGTTGACCAACAACTCAGAAACCATTATAGAGTTAGAGACAAACATTTCAACCAACATTGCAACTTTCCAAAACCACATTTTTTTCTTTAAAGTTCTACACAATGTGAATAGGTTTACAGCTCAGAAACTGTATTCACCAATGGGTTTTTCTGAATGGCTTCCCTTTGAACCTGGTCCTACATTTTGACCTCAGTTATGTTTAGATTTTATTTTTTAAATGAAAATATGAATAATTTCACATAAAAATAATTGTAGCAGCATTTTACGTTACAGCTCAGTAATAACATGGTAATAGTTGGATAATAGTATGGTAATGATCATAGCCTTTATTATAGTAGTAAAAATGTTAGAATTAGCTTGTAAATAAAACAATAATCAGGTAAAGAATTTACAGTGACTATATCAGGATAATAGTGAACAGTAAAAGTGTATCAAGGAGTAAGATATCATATGAGATGTATTGTTTATGGTCAATACGATATAATTTATGTTTATATGTTATATGTATCTTCTGCCAAGTTTATTGAAATTTTAAAAAAAAATTCTCTCCTGATGAAGCAGCTCAACCGTGAAAATGAGTTAAACTTAGACTGTTAGGCTACGTTCAGATAGCAGATCTTAATGCACGATTCGGATTTTTGGTGAAATGCAATTTTTTTATGTGCTTGTTCATATATGACTTCTATCAGTTTTGAGTTGGAACTGAATGAGACCCTGAATTAACCTGCATGCACAAAAGACGTCCTGACGTAATACGTGACCACACACGCACGCACTGTGTTTACGGAAGTTAATATGGCTTCCCGCTACTCCTCCTGTGATGTTTGTCGCATTTCAATGACGTAAAGCTGGGATAAATGCGACTTGGCTGTCCATACTGAAGTTACATTGCAAAATATCAGATACGTATTCAGTTTAGGACCACATATGAAAGTGGCCTGGGTCAGATTTGAAAAAACTGGAGATATCAAATACAGGTAATATATGGGTAAAAAAATCGGATTTGAGCCGCATTTGTCTGCTGTCTGAACATAGCCTTAGCTGACTCTGTTAGGCAAATGTTTGATGACGTTTACCATTTTAACATGTCAGTGAGCTAGCATTTAGCATTAGCTCACCGATCATCCCTCTTGCTTCCTCCCTTTTGTCCAAATATGGTCCATTCTGGCAACAAAAAACACTTCTAAAACAAGCATGAGATATATACACTGTGCCAATAGCCAGATATATACACTCTGTGCCAATAACCACTCACAAAAACATATAAAGAGTGTTAGAAAAACATGTTTGTGCAGTGTCCACAACAAATTTCCTCCATGCACGACAGTTGCACAAACCGTGTTCCATCAGAACACTACATCAAGCTTGATACTGCAGTGACACAGAGAACCTTAACAGAAAAGTGACCACATTACAAAGTATTGGTCAGGTTAACTAAACAAATCTGGAGTTTTGTTTGGGTTTTGCCATCGTTTTGTGAATGCCAAGTTACTCATTTGTGATGTCTGCAACTGTGTCTGTGTATTTTTCCAAAGTAAATCCTAGATGGGTCTTCTGTGATTAAAATAAACACAACTTTTATTGCTTGCAATTTGTTGTCTTCTAGCTTAGCAAATAAAGCCATAAGAGTACTCCTCCACTTGTGAATTGCTTCTGCTCATTCGTTCATTCACATGATCACACAGTAACTTCGACACTTCATATTCATTTTCACACGCATCTCACCAGTGTCAAGTCTTGCTTTAGTTCTATAAACGTCATTGGCAACTTGAAGGAAAAGCAAATATTTAACTAAAGCTTAAAAATAATTTTCCATCCCACTAAAAGGACCACACACACATACACACAGACATACACACCAACGCATATGCATGCAAGCGTGCATGTTCGGTGCAAAACTCTGACTTTCTCTCTCTGTCTCACACACGCTCTCACACACAGACACAAAGTTCTGCTTTCCTTTAAAGCCACATCCTGAATCTCCTTCCTCAGGGGAGAAGATTTACACTGTGGTTGTCCTTCAGGTACACCATAAGAGCTCTGCAGTCGAGTTTACACTAAATTGGATACAGTGGAAAGAATGGAAAAAATGAAGATTTGCATTTCACTATGAAATTAGGTTAGTAGCTTTTGCAGAAATTTTGTCGTATCTACAGTGAAGTACCTTCAGACTTGCCTTCTGTGTCTAAATGGGATTATCATAACTAACAAACAGAAAACACATACTGTATCAATACGTTGTCCCATAATAATTGTCCTAAAGGGTTCTTGGGGGAACAGACTTTGACAAAGGTCCATAGAGGGGAGCTAAGGCCACGGCAATGGAGGAAACAGTGTATTGGGCTCACGCTGGCTTGAAAGAAATCTTGAGCCATGTCAATAAAATGGATAGAGTGAAAATCAGTGCTCCATATCCTTGGTTAGCAACTAAGTTTTCATGTTAGGATTAAAACCTACCAACCCTGAACCACATCAACTTCTTGCAATACTGTTAATGTGGCTGCACAGCTATGTCAACAAGAATATGCACAGGGACTTTACAACATCCAGCAGGGTCCGATAATCACCTAAAAATTACTAGGCAGAAAATAGAGGCCTAAAAAAAGATGATGGCAGATGATGTTATACCCTATATTACACTTCATGGTGTTGCAGTCAAATTTGGACGACATTGGTTTACTAACTTGTCTGTAAATATGACCAAAGAAGGCATGGTGCAAAGACACAAACCTCACAGTGACTCTTATAGTTTATTATATATCTAACTTCTTTTATTACTGTATGTATCACCTGCGTTTTTTCACTTATTGTCTAAGTTAATTCACTTCTGATGCATAGTTTTTACTCAGTAACTGTACATCTACATTACATTTATTTGGATCATTTCTTTACAATATTCCCATTACTTTCTTCCTCCCCACCACTGCACACAGCAAACAACAAAGAGGTTTTATTTTAGTATTGACCCTTTGCGCCAACGTCACAGTTATCACGTGATTAGGCATGTAGCGCCATGGTGGACGGCAAAAGCAACACAACAAATAAATGAATGAGCGATGGATTATGGCTACCAGCACTAAAAATAAAGTTTTGGAGTTGTCCTGCAAAGTGAGTAACCTTTCTGGACAGCAGAAAGAACGCTATAGAGGGTATGCGCGTATCGTCACCGCTAGCGGAAGTCACCGCAGTTACATCCACTGAGTGGCAGAAAGAGGGAGATGAGTAGCGGCTTTGGCTTGAATACTGCAAAAACTTTAGAACAATCTAAAAAATGAGGAAGAGCTGTTGTGTCATTGATTGCACAAATAGGTTTAAAAAGCACTTGGAGCTATTGTTTTACCGGTGACCTAAAGCCAAAAACAGAAGAAGCAGATGGATCGCTGCAATTCATGGAAAAAACTGGAATCCAGGTAACGAAACCTGGATTTGTGGTGGCCATTTTGTGTCAGGTAACGTTAATTTATGCTGTATTCTTGCGTAAAATCATACCTTAAATTACATATCGTTTTGGCTAACGTTACTTCTTAGTAAAGCTCTTAATGTTAGCATCTGTCATTTAGTTCTATGTTTCATAACTGAAACGTTTTTGTCTTCAATCGTGTGATTCTGAACCTTGTGCTCTACATGATTTGTAAACTAGCTTAAACTGAGGCTAACCTAGTTTTCCAAATAAGGGGGTACTCTAGCACAAAGCTGTTGTAGCTGTGTTGTATCAAGTATTTGATGTTAACTACTTAAATCTCCACAGTACCAGTAGATCATCCACTCACTTGGGTCAGTACTAAGGGTTCAACTCCAGTAAATCAGTAGTGAACTGTGAGCACTACTGCTGGGCCTTTACCTTGGCAATCACCGCCAAGAAAATACGTCTGCACTGACATAAAACCTCAAAAACAATAGTATGTTGAATTGAAAGCACTCACCAGCTGTAATCCTCTAATTAACGATGACGAGGACGTCAACAACTCTTTGGCTTTTGGATGCTTTCAGTCTTTGCATTGTGGATTTTCCCAGCGTTGAAATCAGGTTCATATAAATGTCAGGATACGTGATTTCCAGCTACATATCAATGTTCGTAGACCACTTGTTGTTTGGTAGCTTGTATGGATCCATGTTGAGTCCAATTGTCTTTAATTTCATGTTATATTCCACATTGTTCCCGGTCGCGCTGTAGTCACTGCTATAGTCTGCCATGTTGAGCCGGTTTGTTTTTGCCACTCAGTCTGACTTAGAGGGGCATGGCCCAGGGGGGAAGTGACGTATGTGCATTCCCTCTATTTTGGAGAAGCTAGCGATAGCAGGGTTAGCTACCAACCCATACCTTGTCCCTCCTGATGTGTTTACAGATGTAGCAAAATCCTCCAGTCTACCGGAGTTTAAAGCACACGATCTGTACCATTCTGTTCTAAATGGAGTGTCCCCATACACAGGTGCTGATCTAAAAGCATACAAAAGTCTGGATACTTACCAGTTCACAGTCTCAGATTAGATTACTGAGTCGCTGTACGGCACTCACGGCAGAGGAATGTATCTCATAATGGTAAAGGAAAGATACAGCTAACGTTAGCTAGCTAGCTGTGTATGTTTTTAACTTGTCTCCCCCAGCATGTCATCAAAACTCAAACAGACTGTAACCAAAAGCAGCTCTAATTGTGCAATAACGTTAGCGGCTGTCATAAGTATCCTACAGTATTAGCTCTGTTGTTGAAGTGTCTGCCTTTCTACTATCTACACACAGTAATATGTACAGTTCCACCACGAGAACATATGGCACAGCATAATGACAATAACAGTATTTTATATAACATAGTGTAGCTGGTAAAAAATGGCAGCCACTACAACAGAGCTAATATTGAAGGCTACTTATGACAGAGACTGGAACATAGTGGCTCATAATAGTTAACCCAGTCTAGACACCTAGCTAGCATTTGGTGGAGATAATGTGCTATGGATACAAACAGAGCCTGTTCTATCTGTAATATCTCCGTCTGGAACCAGCTGAAACCATGGGTGTCTGTGAAGAAGGATGGAAGTGTTGTGTGCGACCACTGTACGTGTAAAGCAGGGTTTTAATGCGAACAAAATCCAGAAAGTTCAGATCAAATTCAATATTAGCCGGTTTGCCATCCAGTGTGCAGTCCGGCACTTCCGCTGTCCGTCATGGCGCTCGTTTGCGGCGCGAACAGAGCGGGATGTAACATGCAAAGGGTCGATAAGCTTCAACTCACCAGCTGCATTACTGTGACGCAACACCAATATTCTTCTTCTCCTCAAAAAACTTTACTTTTCTTCGTGGTATCCGGTCAGTATGGTTAATTAAGAGCAGCGCCCCCTGGTGGATTGATTGAGAAATGCTCATTCCAATGTTTTAAATGTCAGTAGCAGCACTTAGTTGCAGTCAGACTAATGACAACGACAATAAAGCACATTTTCAAAAGTTACTAAGAACTGTAATGGTGTTATTAAGTACTCATATCGGTAATCTGTATTGACAAGTACTCAAATGTAAGTACTTGTACTCGGTCTGGAAAAAGGTGTTATCAGTGCATCCTTAATGATTACATCATTGTAAGTGTTCACACTGCTGGTGGCTCCATGGTGCAGTGGTTAACACTAATGCCTCACCATGTCTGTGTGAGTTCTCACTGGTGCTCTGGTTTCCTCCCTCTGTCCAAAGATATGCATCTTAACAGGTTATATGCTCAATCTAAATTGTCCATATGTGTTGACGTGAGACTGAGTGGCTATTTGTCTGCACATGCCTTCTGAATGACAACAGACAGAAACTAAATATGAAACATTTCACTTGAACAAATCTTAAAAAGATGTGCATTTCATGTTGTGAAGTGGTTTTGTGGAACGGATTGGAACTAAATATCAAACAGTGCCATAACATCACAAAATTTAAAAAGTTGTATAAACACCATATTTTCCAAAGATATAGTAACAATAAATGGGAGTACAACAATAATAGTTAATGATGGTGTGTTATCATTTGTTCTCTTTTTTGTAATTTAATGACTGTTATGGACTGTATACACCGCTGTTTAGCCAAGTCATGTCAAATTGGGGTAGGATGATATAAGCTTGGCTTCTTCCTCCTCTTTTTCAGACATAAAGTATTGTTAAAGAGCCACAATGAAATAGTTATACATTTTTGTGACATTTGTTTTCTTTTTTGGTAGTTTTATTTCCATATATTGGAGTGTCCTTTTAATTCTGGAATTTCTTTTGCTCACTTAACTTCAAAATAAAGTCAGTGAACCTCAGATGAACTAGTGACACATTCAAGGTGCACCCCATCTTCACCCATCGGTGGCTGGGATAGGCTCGGACACCCCCGTGACCCCCATGACCCTCTCAAGGACAAAGCAGTTCATAAAATTAATGAACATTCACATTCATCATCAGAGATCGACATAATTTATCAGACAACACAAGCCACTGGTGACTGAGGCAAGACACTAACAGCTGGTTAGTAGTTATAGTACTAGTTACTGAACTTGGCTTGGTCATATAATACAATAACCGAAGGGTTGGCAGTTAGAATCCTGCTCTGTCCTAGTCATGTGCCGTTGTGTCCCTGGGCAAGACACTTCACCCACCTTGCCTCCAGTGTCACTCACACTGGTGTATGAATGCGTATGAATGTTCAGTGGTGGTCGGAGGGGCCGTTTGGCGCTGATTGGCAGCCACGCTTCCATCAGTCTGCCCCAGGGCAGCTGTGGATACAAACATAGTTACCACCACCAGAGTGTGAATGTTAGAGTGAATGAATAATGGATCAATAATGTAAAGCGCTTTGGGTAATTTGAAAAGTGCTATAGAAATCTAATCCATTATTATCATTAGCACTTTTGAAACAGAACTGAATGTGCTGAATATGCTGCAGCTGAGTCACATTTGCACAACAACAGACACACATCAGCCACTGTCATCAATGCATATCCTCTTACTTGCAGATGGCAGTTCACAAGGAAAATATTGGCTGATGCCAATGTTAGAAGTCACAAATTGGTGCATCAGTAATGAATAAAAAGAACACACGCTATTTGAGGAGGAAGAGAAGTCTGTTTGCAAGTAATAATGTCTATGAAGAAAAGAATTCAACCTCTCTGATGTTTTGTCATTTCATTGCTTTCATAAATGGAAATATGGTCAACATAATTTGTTTTTTTAATAGACGGTATGCACATACGTCACTTCCCTCTGGGCCACGCCCCTCTAAGTCAGACTGAGTGGCAAAAACCAACCTGCTCAACATGACGGAGTATAGCAGTAAACACAGCGAGACTGGGAAAATGTGAAATATAAAATTAAATTAAGGACAGCTGGACCGGACATGGATCTGTATGAGCTACTGAAGAACAAGTGGTCCACAAACATTGACATGTGGACAGAAATCGCGTATCCGGACATTCAGGGTTTAGGGGATCATCGCTATTTTTACCTGAAACAAATATATGTGCTTTAATACGACAACCAGGGGCTAAAACTAGGACCCAGAACCAGCTGATCCAAAGTCCATTTACAGTAGACCGTGTACTGACCCCAGTGAATATATGCAGGATCTACTGGTACTGAGGAGATTTACTGAGTCTAGTTCAGATCAAGTACTTTATACAACACAGATACTACTGCTGTGGACCAGCAGGGTACGACTTTATTCTTGTAAATTATGATATTTTTCCCACCTGTTTTTAAATTCCGACGTTATCCTTGTAATATTATATCTTTATTGTCGGAATATGACGACTTTAATCTCATAAACGAATGACATTTTTGTTAAATTATGAGTTTTTTTTGTAAATACAACTTTTTTCTCATAACATTGTGATTCTTTTTGTATTCGTCTTTATTATCCTAAAATTATGGGTTTTATATTGATATTTTATGACTTTATTCTCATAGTGACAAGCGTTTTTATTTTCTTATGTGGCCCTAGTAATCCGTCGTACCTTTATTCTCCAGTACCCTGGTATTTGAAAAACTAGGTTAGCCTCAGTTTAAGTTAGTTTACAAATCATGCAGGAGCACAAGGTTCAGAATTACAAAATGAAGACAAAAACCATGAAAGATCTGATCATGAAACCAAGAGCTTTACTAAGAAGTAACATAAGCCAAAACAATATGTCATTTAAAGTATGATTTGACCCAAAAATACAGCATAAGTTAATGTTACCTGACACCAAACGGGATCCACAAATCTAGGTTTGGTTTCCTGGATTTGTGGATCCATCTACTTCTCTTTTCTTTGGCTTTTGGTGCCTGTAAAATGATAGCTCTGACTGCTTTTCAAACCTGTTCATACAATCAATTGCACAACAGCTCTTCCCCATTTTTTATTAAATATTGTTCTTAAGTTTAGACAGTATTGAAGCCAACGCTGCTACTCATATCCCTCTTTTTGCCACTCAGTGGGTGGAACTGCAGTGATTTCTGCTAGCGGTGACATCACGTGCGTACCCTCTATAGGACATTACAAAAGAAATATTAACCCATATGTTCTTTTCCTGTCGTAAGTTACTGAAATTTTGGGGTGATTACTTTATGATCATGACTAATATTCTTAGGAAAAATATCAATATTCACCCTTTTATAGCGATATTTGAGCTCCCTGTTGACTCCTGTCTTAACCAAATAGAGTCTGATATAATAGCTTTTACATCCCTCCTTGCAAGACGACGTATCTTATTTTTGTGGAAGTCTCCTAAACCCCCGTCTATTTCATTTTGGCTTAGAGATGTTATGTTTTTTCTTAAATTCGAAAAGATTAGACTCTCACTACAAGGCTCCTCAACTAAATTCTTTAATAAATGGCAATCTTTTTTAGATTACTTTCAGTCTTTACAAACGTTGCCTTCAGATTGATCTCTGTTTTATTATTGTTTAGGTATTGTTGTTTTTTTGTTGTAATTTGTTCTGTCTACCAATTATTGTCACATTTGATACATCTACATAGGTAATGTCTAATATTTAAAAGTAAACACAGGTATCTACAAGCTATGATTTTTTTTTTTCTTTTATTTCCATTACCTCAATTAATATTCTTGTACACCACAGATTTGATACTGCTTGTACTTATTTGATTTTCTACTGCTCAGAGACTGTTGTGATGTTTTTGTTTCTGCTGTTGCCCCTTCTCGGAGGGCCTTGGGGTTGGATTGGGAATGGGGAAAAATGATATAAAAAGGCAATGTATAATGAATGCATCGTATTTATGCTCCTTTGTATGCTCTGTTACATTGCTCATAAAAAGATAAATAAAAAAAAAAAACAAAAAACAAAAAAAACAAAAAAAAACAAAAGAAATATTTAAGTGAAAAAAATTTCTGTGAAGTAATGTCAATTCATTAAAAACCTTTCATTTAAATAAAATGACTAGTGGTACAAACGGTCACAGTCATAACCCTTGAAAGTGATTGACAATACTCAATGGAGGTCCAGCCAGTTGGAAATATAATCTCACAGTTTATCACCTGAGTGCAGTGAATGTGACTAGTGATTGTAATACAAAGACACCTGTCTGGACAATCCAGATTAATGAGTATTCCTAGTTAAATTACACCATTAAGACAAAAGGACACTCCAAACAGCTCAAAGAAAAGGTTTTCAAAAAGTGTAAGTCAGAGTCAGGGGAAGGATATGAAAAAAATCTAAGTCATTGAACATCCCCTGGAGTTCAGTTAAAGAAGATTTATTTTCTACCAAGACAATGATCTGGAACATACAGCAAAAGCTATGCAGAAGTGGTTTAAAGACAAGAAGGTGACTGTTCTGGAGTGGCTGAGTCAAAGCCCAAACCTCAATTCAATGGAGAATTTGTGGCTGGATTTAGAAATGCTATTCACACCCAATCCCTGTGCAACCAGACAGGGCTTTAGAAGTTTTGCAAAGAAGAGTAAAATTGTAGGGTCCAGATGTGCAAAGCTCAATGAGACCTATCCAGACAAACTCAGAGCTGAAATTGCTACTGTGTGTATTTATTTTGGATTACATTTTGGATTAATTTACATTACTTTGTAGAGGTTATTTTCACATTGACATTAGACGGTTATTGTAAACCTTCATCCAGTTGAGCATATTATACACACTTTGCACTTCATGTTATAAAAAGTCATTTTATTTTTCACAATTTTTATTGGGTTAGAATTCAAAAGTTGATCATTTTGGAATTATTTTTTATTAAATTATGATCCAGCCACTAAAATCAGCACTTTGTAAACCATGAGAAATTATTACACCAGGTTCCGATCAAGTGAAAGTGAACATCAACATGAAGAAGTAAATTTGGACACATCATTTATCAAGAGGGCTCATTTTTTAGCTAAAGGTCTCTATTTTATGGAACTGTTATCCTTTTTAAAACACCACTTACACAGTACAGGAGAAGTTCCAAACCTTCTGCTAGGCTGCATTAAATTAACAAAAGTACATGCCAAAGACTGTGTATTACTTTGAGAAATTAAAATTCTGAGTGATGAAGTTTGTGAATTTGACACTGGTCAAAAGACTATCTGTGAACTGTTACTAAGAAATTACTCTTTATTTGTAATTTACCTATATCAGTATGGTTCGGAACAAGTTTTAAATAACACTAACATTGTGATCATATCTGGCTTGTTCTTTTAAAAAAAATAAGTCAGAATTTTGGGTGATGCATACAATAGTAAAGAGTCGTCCATGTGTTACTATGGCAGCCTGTCCATGTGTTACCACATTCTCATGTCAATAAAACAGAGACTTTTCAATATTTTACTCCAAAATTTATTTTCAGCATAGTTGAACATAAAACCTCCTACTTGACATCAATTTCTGTTGAGAACCACATGTTTTGAATGTTTGCGTAAAGCTTAAAAAAATGTATGTCCATTTCAAGTCCACATGTTACGGAGCAGTAATTTGACATTTTTCACCTGAAAATGTTATAGCCCCACATTTTGCTATACATAATGTAAAAGGGCTTATAGATACCTACTCAAATATGTATAATACATGCATACAAGTTACTCTGCTTCCATGACAGAGACTGTTGAACATGAAATGTGTCCACGTGTTACCACTTAATCGGACCCACCAACACCCATCTCTGAAGTGAGCAAAAAATGTGCATTGACACATTTTAGAACATTTGATCTAGCGCAAAAAAATAATAATGCATATTAACCAGTGTTGCTGTTAATCCTTGACTTGTATCAGGCTGCAAAAATAAGTAATCAATAATTTCTTAAAATAGCATATTTGGGGAGACCTGTGTTTTTCATATCAAAAACATGGTTTGTTTACATTAGAAATTTATATGGTAAAAAAAAAGACACTTTTAAGTGTTTGGTATTTTTGTTTATACCTCAAGTTGATGAAATACAAAACTTTTTTTTTTAAAGTGAATTGATAAAAATGATATTATTATGGCGGTGTGCAGATTATGTGCTTAGGAAGGGCCTCTCTGGGTGGGACACCGGAGGGTTAATAAAAAAAAAAAAAGCTAAACTACATTGACTATGATTACATTTTCAATGCAATAAAAGGGGAGCAATCCGAGGGTGCTCACACTTCTCATAGACAATTATATTTACATTTATATTGTCAAGCACAATATTTTCAATCTGAGTTATCTCAGATGAGATAAACTAAACTTCCTTTCCCTCTCTGTCACACACTTTCATGTATTCAGGTATTACACAATAAAATATTTAGTAGGCTGAATGAAATTCTCAAGAGTACGAGACAGATTATATTGCTTCAGAAACACAAATGATTGGTGACTGCCTCAATGAAAAAAAAAAATGGGCTCAGGGGGCAACTATCTGAATGTGGTACAGTTTATATTTGCAATTCCAAAACCTGTCATTATATGCACTTCATGCCAGCACTGATATAGTTTTACCAGTCATTGTGTGGCAGCCTATGCAGATGATTGGCTCGCAATAAACACCACCCACTTTTAACGGGGGCCACCAATCTACAATAAATGATGCTTTAGTTTCCTGTGGCCAGCATAGTGTCAGCTTACACATCATCAGCATTCCTGAAATCTTGCCCGGTGCAAAGGTCTATTTACACTGCCATAATAACACAATTGTTCAAATGGGCTGTATGAAATATGAAATGAAATGGGAGCGCAATGGAATTCAGTCTGATATGCTTGGTTTCAGAGAGGAAGGAATCGCCTGTCTCGCCTTGTTTACCGTACCCAGGCAAAATAAATCATAATGCAGACCAATGTATATTTCTTTTCAATCTACTAGCATATAATGTATTTGTGTGGTTTCTTGTCACAGGGCACTCTGTCAGAGGCAATTACATACAGCAAACCTTTGACATACAAATAAACAGTTCACAACAGAGGTAGCAATGCACTAAAATTGCTGCCCATCAGACTGTATTTAATGTTGTTTACTTTGCAGTGCGCTGAAGGTGTATACAGTGTGTTACAATAATATGTCTGATATTTGGCAATTTCACTGACTTTGGAAATAACACGTTGCCTAACCCACCAGATGCTGGCACGCTTGTATTTCACACTCGCTATCTGACACTGGAGGGGGATAGTATGAGCAGCAGAAATTCCCTTGCAGAAGATTTTAGTGTTGATTACAAAACTCTCCATGGTGGTATCTGTCATGGGCTCATCACTGCTGATTCTGTAATACATAATACATGACAATAATAAAACATGACTAGATTAGTCTTTCCAGTGGTCTCAAAACATCAACAATCACAATGAAAATACTAAAAATTAAAGCTTCCAGATGTCATCTTTTTACAAAACTGTTTTGCAAGGTTTGCCATTCAACAGCACAAGGCTGGACAAGACAGAAGAAAAAAAATGCAAAAGAGAAAAGAAAAAAAAAAGTGTTTTAGTCTGTGGCATTTCTGTCAAGCAAGAGATAAAATCGGTACATTGTCTGATGGAGAGGTATGCATGGCTTTCTTGGAAAAGAATAATGGACAGACCCACAAAACTGTTACTAAAATAAAAACATGCTGCTCATACACAACCGAACAGAGTAAGAACGAAAAGAGGACGATTATTCTTTAACCGTATAAACATACACACATATAAAATAAACCATATTGCTAAACTGATCATCAGTCTGATATGATGTCATCTTTACGCTGACTGACAGATGTGGATTCAAACATCCGTCTCAAAAGTTGGATTGGAAATTTGATCCCACACATGGAAAACTAACGATTTTTCGGTCGTTATAGTATGAAATGATTTAGTTTAGTGCAGCTCCATCACTGGCAGGTGTCGGCAGTATTTCAGTGTTATGTGGTGTACTGAGGCAGAGGCAGAATTAGCAGTGGTTTGTATCTTACAGAATCCTTATACTGCCCGCTGTTACTCAACATCCCCCAATGAGGTTGAAAGATTTTGGATAATTTTACAATAGTTTATACTAAGCCAAGCAATATGTCACGTAATATACAAAAAACCAATGTACGCCAAGCAAAAACCATGTTATTGTCCATCTGTGGTCAGAGTGTAAGCTTCCCACGAAACAAGGCTCCAGGGGCCAAATGTTGCTGGATTTGTGGCCAGGGCCACACTACAGTTTGGCCATCATATGTGTCATAGATCTGCCTGGTTCCCTGATGCTAGAACAGTGTGTCCAGATCTGGACTGAAAGGGAAAGCTTCCTGAGGTCAGGGGAGTATAATGCACTAGCTGGCTCCCAATTCCTAAAACTGGTTTGTTTTTCTTAAAAGGAGGTTGAGGTTTTTGGGTTTCAGTCCATCACCCCACACCACCTCCACTCCTCTCTGTCACAATGGAAGCCTTATGGTGTGTGCATTTTGACCTTTTTGATTTAACACAAGGTGGTGATTGGCATAAAACTTGTTTCATCATGACTAGAGTTCTGGTTTGGCCAACCTAAATGTCAGCTGTGTATAAATTTGATGACTGCGGGCTGTGAACGCTTTGGAAAGGTTTTTGACATTAACAACATCACACTGAACAAACAACATATTATATGAAAAGCAAATTTGTGGATAGTCATGTGAACAGTGGATCCTTCCATGAATTTTCTATAGTATCACACTCTACTATAGGAGGAGAAGGCCTTTTATTATTTTCACAGGGAAAGACATGACAGAAGTGGTTAATAGCATTCGTATGCAGTATGGTCCAAAAAAATGAGAGAAAACTGAGTCATTTCTTTTTACAAGGTCACACATGAGAAGAAGTTATAGAATAGAAACAGTCACTTCAAACAGAGGCATTACATATACATTAGTGTTAGTGTGCTCTGTTAAACTGGAGATAGCATGGATTCAAAATAGTTAGAGCTCTTTGGGTGTAATGGTCGGCAATGGTCAGTAATGGCCAGTGGTTTGGCGAGATGTACTCCTTGTTACACAGCTCTTCCTGTACACACATACACACACACACACACACACTGTATAATAAAGACTTCCTGAACAGATTGGAAACCACTCGGCTCACACCAACACTCTTGAGTTCCTCTTCCTTTCTTTGCCCCCTCTCTCATTTCTTTCTTTCCTTCAGTCTTTCTCATTTTCTTTCTCTATCTCACTCTTTCCTTTGACAGACTGACCTTCCCAGGCTGGCCTGGGTCTTTATATTTCAGGCTTTGAGGCTACATCTGAAACAAAAGCAAAATTATGGGTCTGGTTTGGCTTGGGGAGAGCGCAGTGACCCCGGCATGTGGTTTTCTTAGACCAGACCAGAGAGAGGTGAGGTGGGGAGAAGAATTTGTGTGAATCTAGCTGTGTATTTGAAGAAAACCCTAACCACAGCTAATTTGAATGTGTCATTAACAGGAGGGGGTGATCTAAACTTGGGCTGGCCGGTGATGGAGTCAAATCCACATACTACTGAAGACACTTGAGTTCTCTTTTTTGTTGAGAAATGATGGGGGATGGGGCAGATTTAGGGGCCATAGCCACAGAGTAGGCGCAATACTTGTCACCTCATAAATCTTCTCACCTCCATATCATTTTCTAAGAAACAGTTTTTAAGGCCTTCCCTGTAGTTCTGGGTCTGAAGTTTGAAAAATCTGAATCTGCTACTATCCAAATCAAGGGTTCTTATGAGTATACAAACTCATTTATAGGGCATTTTGTACTCATTCAGCCGTAAACATGACAATTTCTAGACATTTAATGATGATGTTGCGACAAAATACACTGCTAAATTGGTTTTACATGTGAACACCTTGGGCACATTACACATGTCAAAGAGATGTATAGTGCTATAGCAGTGAAACAGAAACACTGCAAATGAAGGATGGTGTATTTTGAGGTCCTAAACAGATGGATCACCCTAAAGTAAAACAATCAGTGAAGAGTGCTCACTGTTTTTTCCTGTGTCTCTGAGTTTCCTACAGTGGGCCTGCGTCGTACTGTGTGGTCTTGAACCCTATTTAGACCTAGTGGGTGACCACTGTACAATTAGGTATGCCATGTTTCACAGCAGAAGCAGAAAGTGGAATTCCTGTCAATGGAGCAGACCTTCTCATGTTTACTGCTCACGTATTCTCCCCACCATTCATGGCACTGCACCCAACCTGGCTTATGGTTAATTGTATCATGCAGTATAAATAACACAATTATAAAACCCCATAAGACACTCTGTGTTTATGGAACTGCAGATTTGCAGAAGGAAAGAACCTACTACATGCAAGGGTGAAAGATGATGCCTCACATGGCAGTTTCAGAGGTAACAGAGATATATGTTTCTTGGCTTTGAAGATATTTGACTCAGCTAATTTAAGGATGACATCGTCTCATGTCAGAGGGAAAATGATTGCAGATTTGACACTCATAACTGTACCACCCCTGTACTATGTCCCAAACTTGTCAAGTGACTTTAGACTGAACAGGGAAAGCACTTTAAAGAGAAATTTTGAATGTACCTGAGACTCAAACGTACTTTAAAAACTGTTTTAACGTTGTCTTCCACTATCATAGTAATGTTGTGTGTATTAACTTTGCTGCTTAAGCCACATCAGGGATGAGCATTTTAGTTAGAGACAAAAAATCAGAATACCACCCACTAGAACACAGGTGTCAAACACGTGGCCCGTGGGTCAAAACCAGCCGTCCAAAGGTTCCTATCCGGCCCGCGGCATGATTTTATGGAGTGCAAAAATTACACTAAAGATATGAACAGTCAAGGGAGTTGAACTGGTCTGAGCCAAATGTGATCTAAAGTACAATAATAGTCTAATAACCCTTATAATAAAATGTGAAGAACCTGAAAATTAAGAACAATTTTAACTATATTCTGTCTGTTACTAAATGTTTTTTGGATTTGTGGATCTGATTTGTAAGTTGAGTTAATAATTTGACACATAATATTGTAGACATTCTTATTTTAGTTACACATTCCAAACTTCAAAATTTCAACAACATTATGTTTGTGTAACATTGTGTGTAAATGCACATGTACAAGTGATAAGTTGAGGCATAATATTGTTAAAATTTAGCTTATTTTTCTTAAGAAAGTAATTTTTTTTCTGGTTATTCACATCTTTTTTTGTGAAAAGGTAGTTTGTAAATGTAAATATTTTCATAACTTAATGCTTTTTACTGTTCTAAAATAAAGTGAAAAACTTGGAGTGGTCATTATAGGTTTGTGTGCCATTATTTTCATGGTTAAGATCACGCTTGAGATCGAATTGGGCTGAATGTGGCCCCTGAACTAAAATGAGTTTGACACCCCTGCACTAGAATGACATCAGCTACCACTTTTAGCAAAGACGTGCACTTAGCTAGCAAGCTGCAACAGACATGCTAGAAAAATAATGCGTATACTAACAGAGTTAGTTTTGGGATGAAGTTGGAGCACACAAAAAATGAGACTAAAATGAAAGTAACCACACAAACGACAATATAAAATATATTTACAATATACACATGTGTGCGTACATCTTTGTGGGAAATACACCACGGAGCCAGACCCTGAACCAGCAACGGTGAAACCACAAGCGCTTCAAATGCTACAAAATCAACCCAACTCAATGAGATAAATTAAATGTTAACAACGGCGTTCCTGTCATTTGTTGTACAATTGTTATTTACTGTTAGGAAACATATCCCGCAACATTAATAATGTTTATCTTCTGAAAAATGGAAATGTTAGTTCCACAAGGAACATCTGACATCGAGTGATCAGGAGGTAAGCCAAGAAACCAACAAGTCTCTGTGATTGTGTTTTTATTACAATTTTTATTTTATTTACAAAAAAGAATTACACTGACAGAATCTGGTCCATACTTTGACTCTCATGGGGTGAAAAATAACCGAAGAACTTAAGAGCAAAAAGTCAACACTGACAGCATAACATATCCATGAGATGAAGCAGAGAGGTAAAACATAGCACGGAAGCAGAAATTAAAGTTAATCACCATGGTCATGCTGCTGTCTCCTCCTGTGCATATACGAAATTATAAAAACTTCAAAAGTGGAATGTAATTTTACATTTTGGTACGTATCGTTTAATCAGCAAACACACTGTGTACATGCTCTGGTTTCTCATCTAACATTTTCTGTTAACTTAAATTCAAGGTGACTGAAATGTAATGAGAAAGGTTTAAATAAAAGAGTCTTAAAAGGTAAAGGAGGATTCAGGCCGTGCTGTTTCCATTGTTTGTTAGGTTGGATTAGGATGGTGGAAAGATAGTGGTAAGAGCTAAAATAATAATTGCAGCACATTCATTCCCAAGTGCTTCTTACTAAAGTTTATCCCTGTTTAACAACATCACTTGCTGTTGAACTTTTTGCATGCACACATGCATCCATACAACTGCAAGAAGTCACTGCATGCCTACCAAATCTATGTCTGAAAACAATGAATGTCTTAGTCCTGTTAAAAAATTCTCCGGTATTGATGTTTCTTGGGTGCGATTTGTTATTTATTTCATTATTTTAAATCATTTTGGCCCTAAATTCCCCCTGTCCCAACCTATTTTGGAAAGTGTTGCAAGCCTGAATGTCAGGAATGACTAAATATTTACAAAAAAAAATAAGGTGAAGGAAACTCTTAAATCCCTGCTTTTTTTAATTTGCATTTTGGATACGAGTGGTTTTCATACCTCAGTCATACAACAAAGACACACATATGAGCACCGCAGGGAAATGTGTGGATAAGCCAGAGTCAAGTCGTTTAAGCAGTTCACTACTTTTACACACATCAGGAAAATATATGAAGATTCGGACGACAGGGACCCCAGTGAAGTAGCCATGCTACTGCCCGACACTGATTTAGTTAATTGTTGTTATTGGATTGGGCACTTATTTTATACAAATGAAGCACTAAAGAATGACTGTTTGTTAAGTTCGATTGTTGTTTCTCTTATTATTTTGGTATTTTCTGTATTTTTTGCAAAAACATTCACAGCCATTTCCAAGGGCCCTGGCAGCTCTCTGAGGCCCCCTAGTGGGCTGTGGCCTCCCCGATGAGAACCACTGTTCAATACCATTCCAACTTGTCTCGGGATAATAGATTTAGCCGGATCTAAATTTGGAATTTATGAAATGATGCATAAAAAGGGTTGTGCTGATTGTAAGAGACAAGTTTTTTTTCCCCAAGTGCAAGATTTACATTCCCGCTCAGTTGCGATTGATTACATTTATTAAAAGCTATCTATTAAAATGAATACTTTTTAAATAAATCTTTAAAATAGCTTTTGTGTCTTTAAAGTAAAGCTGAAATTTTGCAAAGTTGAACTATCTGCGGAGTGTTTCATCAGGCCTCTCGGCACCATAGGAAAACTAAAGTGTTCAAGTACTCCTTCTTGTAGTTCACTTTTGGGTACTCAACTGCCAAGTATTCAGCTTGTTTACAGATTTAAGTCAGTGGTGATTGCTGATAGATGACAGTTAAAGATCTCGCCAGACACACTGCAGATAGTTTTGTTTTTAGTGGTGGGTTAGGGTTAGAATAGAAAGTTTGAATAGAAAATGGACATTGAAGAGAAATCACATTATGGTTTAAATCTCTTGGGCCAGATGGTGCCATGTTTCATTCATAATGGTGGAAAGGAGTCTTGAAGCAATAAAGTGCAAAGGAAGATCTTACACCCATGACTGTCTTGAGAGAAAAACAGCAAAAACCCACAGCTTTAGAGTCATATGTTAAAATCATTATAGAGTGAGGAGACCCTTACCATTCGAAGCATGCCCAAATGAGCAATCTATCCATACGATTCTTCACTGAGTGGTGTTGGTGGGTGGTTTGGTGACAGACCCTTGTGTGAACTGCAATGGCTTTATCACTGTGAGCGTAATTGCACGTCCTTGAGATTACTATAGACTATAGAAACCACAGTGGCAGTTTACCAGTGGTCAATGAAACATAACTGCTTTTCAGAGTTTACAATGCAATGCAAACCAAGCTGCCTCGCTCTCTTACTTTACCACGACACACCACACACACAGTCCATTTCAAAACTCAGCTCTGCATCCTTAGCTTAAAGAAACCGTTGAATGACTGGCAATAAACTCCTTTGACATTAAAAAACTGAATAAAGTCTACCTGGTGGCCATTCAAAAATAGGAAATACAACAGTATGAGATCACAGAATGATAGATCACCACTTTGACTTTTTCTACGACTGCAATTCTTAAGCACATTCTGGGCAAAAAAAAAAAAGCACAATGTTATTATTGTTCTCTCGTAAGTTTAAACTTACTTCTCAAAACAAATGGATGACTTCCTGGCAGGTCCATCTGTTGGCCTATACTGATCCAAAGACTGACTGGTGGTCACTGTTGGTACCACCCTCTTCCCACACTTGGTGCCTAGGCAAGTGGACAGTGGCCAGATCGTGCTCTGTGCAATGGGCTGTGTGTGGTCCATGGTACTCCCACGACAGTCAGGAGTTGTCCAAAAGAAAGCCATTGCCAAATCCACAATGTACGTAAAAATGTAATAATATTTCCTCAGATTGGGAAATCACATTTGGAAGAATATACAAAAAGACATCCTCCTTCCTAATATGGAATATACTGTAAATATTTCATTGGTTTGGACACGTGTTAGTGTTGCTGTCAAATATTGTCGGTAAAGGTCTAAAAAGGGCACGTTTTGTCCCACTCATACAATTGATGAAAAATAAAAAATCTGGAATTTGGCTAACATTTACTTCATATAGAATCCCATAATAACGCACCCATAAAAAAAAAACAAAGGGCTTTAACTTTTTAATGATTATTAAATCAGAAACTGGGATAAGAAAACAGAACAATAGACTAGACTATTATGATGACATTTTCTGGGACGAAACGCCTTGTCCCCATAATCATGTCTTTGAGGAGATGGCAAAGACTGCCTCTTCATCTTGTGCGTTCCCCAACACACAGCGGGTCTGCTCTTAATTGTGGCAGGGAGAACATCGTCAAGACTCATTCTGTTCTTCATTTCATCCCACAGACACACCAGAAAACAGCTACAGTAGTTTCTGCAAGCTACATTTTCCACGGGAAACAGCCACAAGCCCAAAAAAGCAAAACGCAATGTCATCACCCAGGAATCCAAGAAATACCAGAAAGTCTGAGTTTTATTACAAAAATCATCTGTGAGCACAAACAAATGTGGCGCACAAACACGCCTTTTAATTGAGAAGGCAGATGGTCCCATCGTGGCCGGGCAGCAGCAAGCAGGGACTGTGGAAAACAAAGCATCTGTGGCGACCATGACCCTCCATTTCTGTCGCTCCAAATGGGAGACAGGGTCTGGGGTTGGAACCCACAAGACTCAAACAGAAATCACCATTGTTGCTTCAGCAAGACGCACAGACAGACCAGTTCACAGGAACAAGTTGTCTTGGGTTTCCAGGGGGAATGTTGTTTATCCACTTCATCATCATTGTTGTGTTTGTCTTCTGCTGTTTCTTTGATAGCTTTGGGAATGAAGCCACTTCACTTACAACCTGAAATCACAAATTCAAAGTGATATCGGGAGAAAAGTTTAAAACACAACATTTACATCGAAATAAACACAGTGAAGACTTGGAAACAGAACCCACACCGTAATCATCGCGTAAAAGCTCATTTCTTGGTAGTTACTGTAATTTGAGGAATTCCACTGGGTGAAAGGTTGTAAGTGGTTTGAGCAACATGTATGAAAATGTTTTCTGTTTGATGGGATTATTGTGAAGCATTCTTAGGAAGTAGATCTCCCTTGAAGATACTTTTCCTCCCAGACCAGTCATAGTAACTGGATCCTCTGTTTAATAGTTTGCTGTAGCAGGGGACTGACTGAGTGGTTTCCATTCCGTTGGGCTGTAACCGATTGTCCCAGTGACCACAACAAAGGATAAAAAAGGAAGGAGGGTGAAGGGATAGAGAATAACCCGGGGCTCAGTATGGATGGGAGAACCCTGAGATCAATGACTCAATGGCTTCCAGAGTCTCCTTCAGCTTAACTAAATTTTAACCCCAACCTTATCTGTAGCATCTGCTTTATCTGTTTTATACCCCACAACAAGTCAAGGCTGTGTCATTAAAAGTTGGTATATCATAATACAGACAGGATATGGTGTCTAATGACTAGTCTGGTTTCTCTACACTTTACAATGGGTCAGAATCAAGACAGCTTGATCTATTTAATTCAACCAGACATGAGAGGAAACCAAAAAAGACATCATCACAGCAGTCTACTGAAAATGTAGGCCATATGTACATTATGTTGGCATTTAGTTCTGGTTTGTGAAGTAGTGTGTTCTCAGAAGGGTGATAAGTCAACAGAGGGACGGTCGTCATTGTGATGAAGCGGCATTACCGTACTATTCCATACCATAGAATAGAATCATTAACCAAACCTATTTTTTGGGACCTACTACAAATGTGAGAAACATTTTTTGATGGATTTCCTCAACCCTCTGAACTCGCAAAGACAAAAAAAAAAACACCCCATTGAAAAACAAATAGTGACATATTAATTATTATTGGCAACAGTAAACGGCATTAGTCACACTGAAAAGCTTCATGCCAGTGTGCCACATTCAAAGGCCTTCCCCTCATTAATATCACAGATGACCTTTGTCTCATTGCGGTTCCTGGAAGCTTAAATCAAGACATAGTCATGCACAGAGTGAAGCGGAGTACTGAGCAAGCAGAGACGCAATGATGTGAATAGGAAAGAAGGCAGATGCATCGTGACTGTCAGCTAATTAAAATGTGTCTTTTGACGCCTTAAGTCCTTTTCCCCATGACGATGCCTCTGAACAATTGGTGATTAATTCTCTGAATCTCTGTTCTCAAAATTTAAGTGTATGCAGAGACAGTGGTTTAGAAACAATGACATACAGATGTGCTCTGGAAGATCAAACTTTGCCATTACAAACCAATAAATAGCATTTCTATCAAATAGGCATTTTTGTTTCTCATCAAGTTCAGACAAAAATTATTATAGACGTTATATTATCTCATAGTAGTTATTTTTCACTTGTAAGACTGCCCTTAGTTCAGGCTCAGTGTTGTCATGTTTACTGTAAATCTGCTAAAAACGAGAGCTCTGCAGGATACTGATGATGCAATAAATTTAATGATATAAGCATTAACTCTGGGTCTTATGATCAAAAATGTATTATTATATACAGACATGTATAAGAATAAACCTCCATTTGGATTTAAGTAAACTCACATCATACACTCATATCATTCATGTTTTTGCATTACAAACTGTTTGTGTAAAGTTAAGCTCAAAAATATGTTGCAACGTCTCAAACACATTTTCCTTTGGCTTTTGGATGCCACAATCAAATAAAAAGTTCATTAAATCCAAATGAAAAAGGGTGCCAAATTAAAAAAAACAAAACAAAACTAAATACTGAGGTGTTCCAGAGACATTTCATTCATAACTAGAAAAGCACTTGGAGAGCGCAGACCTCCGCCAAGGCAGATCAGTCCCCACCCCACAGATCACCACCAAAATTTAATCATTTGTTCCTTGTGCCAGTATCAACATTTCCTGAAATATTCATCCAAATCCATCCATAACTTTTTGAGTTATCTTGCACACAGACAGACAGACAGACAAACGCTGGCAAAAACATAAAATCCTTGGCGGAGGTAAAAATGGACAGACGCAATTTCATAGTGCCCTTGATCTTTGACCTTCAGCTGCCAAAATCTTTTCAGTTTATCCTTGAGTCCAAGTGAGTATTTGTGCCAACTTTTGCAACATTCTGTCAAACCATTCCTGATACAATATGTTCTTGCCATAATAAGGACACACAGATGGACTGAACACACCTTCTTTCAGAGGTTTTATGAAAGATTCTGACTGAAGATAGATTAAAGTAGTGCTATCAAGCTGTTGTGCAAGATAAACCATTTTTCCTCCTGAAAAATTGTTAGAAATCTACTTTGGAAATGTGAATTTTACACTCCTACTAAATATTTTACTTTGTAGTATTAGCTTTCTTATATTGTTGTACACCAGGTATTAGCTATTGCAGTGGTTCCCAACCTTTTTTGGCTCGTGACCCCATTTTAACATCACAAATTTCTGGCAACCCCAGACATTTAAAACAGAGACATTTCTTTTGCTGAAATTTATTTGTTTTTGATCATGTAATAGTTTGTTATACTATGTTGCAAATAAACGTCAATTTTAGCTGACATTTAGTCCATATAATGTATATTATTATGGACGGAGGCAGAAAAGCCAGGTGTAGATTACTGCACAAAGTCAGAATTTGATTTTCTTTGGTCAAGATATGTACAGTCAGCCCAGCTTGTATTCAGGTTAGTTTAGTTTAGTTTATTTGAAAGGGGACAATGCAATTTCATGAAATACATGGTTACACATGGTTAAAAAAAAAGCCAGAATTAGCCAGAAGGCTAGTTTTCATCTGTAGTACAAGGCTGACAATTAATACTGAACAAATATATGAATTATGAAAGAGCTGCAGACTCTGAAACCGACCCCAATGAACATTTGAAAGATAAACAGTACCACAGTGCTTCAGTTTCAGCTTCAGAGTTTGTCATGTCTGTTATGGATTGTGATTGTCTCTCTCAACTCACCATATATGTTTTATTAGTAAGTTTTTTTTTGTTTGTTTGTTTTTTTTATCAATTACTAGAAATTTTAAGTGACCCCATTTGAATTCCAGGCGACCCCACGTGGGGTCCCGACCCCAAGGTTGAAAAACACTGAGCTATTGTATCTCTTTGCTAACAGGAATCTTGTAATGTCAATTCTGTTGAGTTATTCGGTGACAAATTGCCGGTTGCATTGCAAGTTCTTGGTGATTACACACTTGACACTGCATATCAAAACATACAGTACGTAATTGTTTCCTTTGTAACAAAATGCCAAAAACCCTCTGACAACTCTGTGTTTGTAGAGCAAATTTCCTTTGTCCTGATCCCTGTCTCGTCACTGCTGTGACACTCAGAGACATTTCAGACAGTCTGATGTGTCCACTTGGGGGTGACAATTGGGTGTGTGTACTCAGCCACAGACAAAACAACTACTTGGGAGACACAGCAAGCTCCCGGCTCATTTTCACTAACAATGAAAGCTCAAACATTAGAGGTCGGAAGGTCAGTTATGTCAGGGGAGCCTTTCACAGACTGACTGTGAGATCATGGTCGTTGCATGTTTGGCTTCGGTTCTCAATAGCAGATCCTCACCAAATGTTTTAACTGCTACTTTTCTGTTAGTACCGGATTCTAGATTACTGAACGCTCTTAAAATCCTACTTTCTGTACTGGAGCTGGTGAGGCAAAGCTACAGTTAGTGAGTAATGGAATAAGGATAGCTCCTTCGGTAAACAATGTGCTTTTTATATTTAACATTTGTTTTAATATGTCAGTACAGGCAATAAAAGCTGACCAAATATGTAACAAATAAATGACATGGTACCCATTTTATATAGATGACTTTATTGTGTGGGATCACATACTACTTTAGGTGACCATCACACCATGGTTACATGTGGTTGGGTTTGTTGCCCTTCCTTCCCCATGATATGCATCCACTTAAGTGCTATAGACGTCACAGTGTGTTCTGACCTGCCTGTAACAACAGAGAGACTGTACACTGAATTTTCATGAGTACAACCTCAGTCTATATTCCCAAATGTGATTGATCCACTGTGTACTCTGGCACCAGTTGGAGTTCAGTAGTGGTTGTAAACGGTTACATCTAAAATCTCTAAGTTATGGAGGGGCACACTTGTGTGCTTTGTGTTTTTCTTTGGGTCAAGGTGGAGCCCCTGTATAATTGGTGGACTGTCTATCAACTAAAACCTCAGAAGATTTAATTGATTTAAGGGGAGGAAATAATAGGACTCCCATGTCACAAAGACAGTATAGAAACTTGTCATAATATATAGCGTCACAGAGCCAATCATTTATGCTTCTATTTTTGGTGACAATCCTAGTGGACCTTTTTTGTAATGTTCGCATCAGGCTTCAAGTTTTTTTTTTTTTTTTTTATTGCAATCCAACACTTTGTAAGCCTTAAGTCAGATTCTCACAGGGTTTAATATTGTACTATCTAGGCCCCTGTGGAATGTATTTAAAATGATGGGCATAAATTTCAGTAAGTCCAGATTTTATTGCAAAGTCTGTTCTACTGGATAGAAGGCAAGATTCATGAGAGGTTTTACTGAAAAGTAAAAAAACATTGGTCTTTGGTTGGATGTTTCTGCCATTGTAATATAAGGTGGTGACAGTTGTTCAGGAAAATACACTGTTAAATCTCTCTAGCTGTGCAGTGTTGTGTTGTATGTTTCTGCCATCTATTGGACTTATACGAAACATCACTTTGCAAGTTTTTTTATGCACAGTTAGAGAACAAATTTTGACACAGGTGAAATGTTTAGAAAGTGCATTTTATCATTTGGAGACAGTTAGTGGTAATTCATTAGTTAATAGTTAGAGTGCACAGGTAATGCATAAATCATGTAAAAATGGGCATTTTTACAAAACATTTCACATCTAATGAAACGCACACAGAGGATTAGAATCTAGAGGACACAGGATCAACACCACAGTCAGTTGTTCGTACCTATATAACAGAGACATAGCTGTGTTTATGGTAATGAGGAACAGTGGTTTGTAAAATAGAGGAAAAAAATAAATACCCCCAAATTTATTAAAAGAACTCACTTATATCCTATAACATGTGTTGCGGTGGAAGTCAGGGTCGGATGCCAGGAAAAAGAGGGAGTGGGTGAGTGCAGAAGTCGGCCGAGCACGTGCCTCCTGAGGTCTTCTGGTCTCTGTCTGGGATCAGTCTGCCTCACCAGCCCCTGGGCTAGACTCCCATCAACCCCACACCCTGTCTACTCCGGGCCAGACACCACCACGACCACTTGTATTGAGAGGCCTGACCACCATTGTGCCACAGTAGAGTACACAAACAAACAGTGCAGACACACACCGGTCTGCTCCTCTGCCATTACGTCGACTCATCAAGCCCACTCCATTTAGTCATACTATCGGCTTCCAGGGCAAGCGGCTCCTTCTTGGCTTCGGATGGGGAATCTGGCAGAAGATATTTGCTCATTTGTCCCCACACATGTATGTGGTTTGGTAACACTGCTAGAGCCAGCTGCCCCAGCCTTACTTACTGTCCAGATACAGAGCAAGCCAGGCCTTTTCATAATGTCCTCCCGCAGTCTGGCTATATGACTTTTAGTCGCTCAGATTCAGCCGACACCATTGACAGACTGATGAAAGACACTCGGTATGTGATAAGAGCATAAACCATAAGTATAATGTTAACTATAGAAACAGTAAGTATGAAATTTATGAAGTATAAAAACTGATTTTCTCAGTTAACCCATAAAGACCCAGTGCTACTTTTGCAGCAGTTCGCAAATTATTTTTCCTCTATATTTAACCTTTCTTAAGTGATTTATCATTGTTTAGTGTAATATTGTGTTCATTATTTTGCATTTTTAAGTAAAAATTAGATATTTTCCTGTATTTAATGTACTGTGATCATGTAGATCACAGGTGTCAAACATAAGGCCCAGGGGCCAAAACCGGCCCGCCAAAGGGTCCAAACCGGCCCGTAGGGTGAATTTGTGAAATGCAAAAATTACACTGAAGATATTAACAGTCAATCGTTTTACTTTAGGGGACATAAAATGCCCTACTTTATTCTCAAGTGGGTCAGATCAGTAAAATACTACCATAAAAACCTACAAATAATGACATTTCCAAATTTTTCCTCTTTGTTTTAGTGTAAAAAAGTGAAAGCACATGAATATGTGTAAATTTATAAACTAGCCTTTCACAAAAAATATGAAAAACTAGAAATGTGTTAAGAGAAGTAAGTGCAATTTTACTAAAATTCTGCCAGTTACTAAAATATTTGTAAATTTGCAGATCCATTGTGATCTGTAAGTTGTAAGGCACACTTACAAATGATAAGCAGAGGCAAAATCAAGTTAAAATTGCACTTATTTTCCCTAATAAATTTCAGTTTTTACATGGTTGTTCATGTTATTCACAGTTTATAGATGTAAACGTTTCCATAATGTAATTTTACTTTTTTCACTATAAAACACATTGAAATGTTTGGAGTTGGCATTATTTCTATATTATTATGTTATTAATTCACTGGTCCGGCCCACTTCAGATCATATTGGGAGGATGTGGCCCCTGAACTAAAATGAGTTTGACACCCCTGATGAAAATGTTCATTAAACATCAACTTAAAGTTGAGGGTTATTATATAAAAACTGAGAAAACTGAAAAAAAAGTGACTTTTATGGTAAAATACATCATTAACTGAACATGAACCAAGCATGTCAAACCACTCTCATTGAGCCAACGCCATTGGTTTTACTGGTGACTCAAAGCTGTAGAAGATGACGACGTTTCCATGTTCACTACGGAGCCTCTGAACGTCCAAATGGGTCATATCTGATGACCAAGAAAAGATGACAGACAGCATTTTTCACCAATTATTTACATGTATTGATAGGATTAGTGGATTACCAGGTATTGAACAGTTTAGATCAGGAGTTGATTTTGGGCGTCAGTGGATATTTGGGTCTTTATGGGTTAATTTGGAGAATTAAAAGACTGACAGTGTGAAGCTCTTTTCAGATGCGACACATGTTTTTTTTTTGTTTTTTTTTTCTTAAAACAGATATATTCTACTAATGACCATAATAACTGCAATAACAATTTCTATTACCAGTGTTTTAATTCTACACCTTTTTTCTGATGAGTGGGGGTCTGTTTTACAATCTAGGCCATTTAGGATGATTGGTATAAGCTATTATTGAAATTACACATACAGTATAATTATGTGAATTATAAATTACAACATCATAACTCACATGTATATTAGCATAAAGTTATTAAATTATGGCAGCCACTTGTCGAGCATGACAAATCATGTTTCCGTGCCAAATGCTGGCTGAAGGAGTGGTTTTAGGGTTTGGAGTTAGCGTGCCCACACAAACACGCACATAGACACACACAGCATTTTTTCAGTCTTTTCATGTCAACCACAAGGCTGACCTGCTGGCCTCTATTTCCTCTGAAGAGGATATCCCCCTTCACAAGAGCCTTAAAATCCATCACAGCAGATGACTTTAGATCCTGATGTATGCGCCTCCTCCTCTATTGTCTTTGAAGCATTGGGAGGCTTTGGCTGGGCCCGGCCACAGTGATGATTACAGTCTCATAGTTAGGCACTTAGTGACATGTGCTCAGCTTAGTCTTTGTCTGATGTGCCCCAGTGTTTGATGGAGGGACAAGTCATGGTTCACTGACAAATGTAATTAGGAATATGGTTGCTAGTGGCCATGCCCATAGTCTTTAACCACTGGTGCCACCTTGCTACTACCCCTCCACCTCCCAGCCCTCACCCCAGTTACTATACTGAGGACCATTTTCTGGAAATCCTAACCCCCAGAATATCAAAATGGCCACATGTGAAACCCACAGTGAACTGTTAACATGCGTGCACACAGTGTTTTAAACAGAAGCTCGCTCTATGTGCAATCCTACATAGAGGGCATTCTGAGGACAGTCTGGTAATATTTGCCATTTTTTTCTCCACCCTTTGCCAAGATATCAGTGAGTGAAAAAATAAATAAAATGTTTTAAATGTCCCTATGGAAACAGACATTCCACTGACTGCAATGAGCCAAAGTAAACCTGCTTCGATAGCTCTATTTGCATGTTTCTGTTTGTCAGCTAATATTGACATGTCCCAATTATCACAATCAAATTTCCTGTCTGAGTTATGACCTCATTCACTTGCACAAAGTTTGGAAGCGTCAACATAAGACCGAATGTGTTAAACTGTCACTCCATTGGTTTTGGAACTTCTTGTCGAAGATGTAAAATAACCAGAAAGCTAAAATGACCAGAAATTAGACAAAATTGCTTTAGACATTGGAACCAATACTGGAAGGGAATGATCATACATTATAAAGTAAACATTTGAATTGTATCCTAAGAAGAATAACAAGTAGGCTACTCTCAAGAAAAATAGTGTTTATTCCATAGAAAAAAATACCTGATCCAATGCATACTGCAAGAAAGGAAAAGTGGATGTTACAAACACAAAGTTTCTAAAATCATGTAAAGGATATGATTGCATTCAACCATCATATCCTTTAATAGCCTTCATAAATGCATGCACTTTCCATTAAAAAAATAGGATGTCTCATTTCTGAAAAGATTTTTTTTTTTACATAAACTTTCTTCATATTTAACTCCAATCCAGATGCAACACAGGAGAATATTTCAGGCTGAGCTTGTTATCAAAACAGAGTGTAGTGCTGTCTCTAGAAGCAGATAATAGGTTTCCATCTCAGAAAGAGTCAGTTAAATGAAAACCCCGCTGATCTATGCAT
This sequence comes from Sphaeramia orbicularis, assembly GCF_902148855.1. NCBI lineage: Eukaryota > Metazoa > Chordata > Actinopteri > Kurtiformes > Apogonidae > Sphaeramia > Sphaeramia orbicularis. Next base: position 45,447,183 of record NC_043962.1, on the reverse strand, counting down.
TGATAACATAACCAGAGTGTACAGTGTTGACAATGGTTGTCTTAACATATGTGGCAAAATGTAACATTGACGTCTTAGAACCAGAACTCGGAGACAAAGACGTGAACGTTGATGACATTCTGGCTGGATTCGCCCTGGGTGGTCAGGTTGCGCATGAGCAGTTTCAGCACTGTAGTCATTGGACCAATGAGCAGCTTCACCTGACGGACAACCCCTACAGGAGACAGAGATGAACAAAAACCAGTGACTACGACCAGGCAACAGTTAAACCAGCGAGTAAGCAAGTAAAAAGTCATTGTAACTAGATGAAATCCAAACATACTGAAATCCAGCAGATGATTTATTTTAGGAGTGGTTGTAAAAACAGCTGCTTGTGTTGCATCATGGGATCTTTCTGAGATTTTTATCTTGATAGTTAAGGAATTAATGTTATTTTCAGACTTCCATGTGATTATTGAGCACTTGCAAATGAACTGACAAGCAGTAAGACACGTAGAGGTTCTTCATTTTTCAGATGTCGGGGTTAGCACAGCTTTAATACAGTCTTTGTTTGGATGTCTTCTGCTGGTTGGTTTGCTGGTCCGTTAGCTCAAATCACAGTTGGGTTTATTTACGCAAATTTCACGGCATGTGTTTCTGGGATTAGGTTCAACACATAAAACAATTCATATGAGTGGGATGTCATTGTCGCTGATTATCATAAGTGAATTAAATTGTTAGAACTCAACAGCAATGTGTTTTTCAGAAAGAGGTTTATTATCACTTCCCACACACTCCTACTGGGGCGCTTTCTTGCGTGCCGTGGTGTCGGTTACTACTTTCGGATGACTGTTCAGATTAAGCGTGGTGTTGATGATTAAAGACTAATGATGTGCTGAGTAGTTCATGCACTCACGTCAGGATTGTCCATGGCAAGCTGGATTTTATTTCTCATGATTTCCTACCTTCCACCCTCTCCTTATTGACAACAGACAACCTCTATCATGGTAAAACAGATGGGAGAATAAACACACTGAAAACAGAGCATTACTGAATGCCCATGGAATTCATTGGGTGCTCTTTTAAGTGAACATGCGATTACAGGAGGAAAAAATGTCAGTGTTTATACAGGCTGTCAGCGGGCTTTTTCTTTGCAGAGGGCTGGTGACATTTCAGCTCTGGCCTGTTTGAACAGCCATCACCACAGTGCAGTCAGGCAGCACAATCACAACCACACTGTCCTATCACACCTTTAGCCAACTATTTTCTCCTGCTGCTTTTATTAAACCCAGTGTGAAAAAAGTATAGCTTTTCTCAGTATGATGACTAAAGAGTTTAATCCAACATGATTGAACATTACGACAGATCACTGCTTCCATCACTCTGAATTATGAGGCTCATTGGTGTGGTTCTTATAAAAAAGCACTAAAACCATTTGATCGCCGTACACCCCTGATGATCCATTATGCGCCATCCTTCGTGTCCTTTGGGACCCTGGCATTGTATGATGGCAGATCCCCCCCACACACTAATTCTCCTCCTTCTCTTCCTCCCCTCTCTTCCCTTCCTGAGGGGGCCTGGTGTTTGTGGCACCATCACTGTGGCCCACAAGGGTAAATGAGTCCCATGTGTTTGATGGAGGGGAGCAGTCGCTGTCACGCGATACAGCCATGGAGGCATTTCTCCAGGAATCCATCTTTAACTTTGGGAGGGGCAAGTTATACGAGCTTGAACTGCTTTCTTTCTCTTTCTCTGTCACTTTCTTTTGCCCTCTTATACCTCTTTAAGTCAAATCTGAGGGCACATAGCAGATTCCAGAAGATTTCAGCGATAAGCACTTGGAAGAGTGTGGAATGGGGCCCATTTCTACCAGGGTTGCCCCTGTTTTGGTGTTTTGGGACTCTGTTGCGTAGTGACAGTAGACAGAGGGGAGTGGGACTCAGATTTTATTGTTTCCAAAGCGTCAGCCATCAGAAAGAGCAAGTCTTTGCTTAAGCCTAACAACGACCATAACATTAACATTAGAAAAAATGAGTCTTGTTTGAGGACATCAAACATAAGAGACATGAGATGGCAACGGTGCTGGAGACGACCAGTGCAAACTCTATGTTCAGGAGGGTCATTTACTTAAATCAAACAAAATCAAGAGCAGTTGAGCAAGCACATGAAGAAGATGAGGAAGCACCACTGTATAAGGACAAACTGATCACCACATAGCCAGATATTAATCGACATTCAAACGGTTTTTATTGTTGCATGCATGGTGTAAATTTCAGGAATACACACCTAAAATAAGAGGTAACTGAGGGCAGATTTTGAACTGAAAAGACTGTTTATGTGAAAACAAAAACAAATTTTCAAAAGACAAACTCACATCACATCCAAGTAAAAAAAATAGAAAATTAGGGGATCTAAATAGTACAATATGTGGAATGTGTCTGAGAAAGATTAGTGTTTTGTAAATTTCTGAGGAGGGTATAGTCCATTTGTTTTCCCAAATGAAATATTTGCGCCAGCCTCACAGTTAGTGTGCTGGAATACAGCACAATTCTCAGTTGTCAGCACAATTCATTCTAGGTTTCTGTTTTTTTCAGCAATATCCAGTTGTGGAATTTGAGATTTGAGTGTGATAACAATGTAAAAACAGCAGATCTTAAGCTGCGAGATGTCTTCTACACGTTAGTTACATTCTGATTAGTATGAAAACATACATTCAACTTTGTTTAAACTATTCATTGCTCAACCTTGACGGCGAGAAAAGAGTAATTACAGTCATGTGTCCAATTGTGCACAAAGGAGCCTGATACTACTGTTGGTGTATCTGACCTCTTGAAAGCCTCTGAGAAATCCTAACATAATGACTGCGTGTTTCCGTAAGCTTCCCATCAAAAGCATAGTGGTATCCTCAATGAGGGGAAAGCATCAGCTAACAGCTGGGCCTCAACATACTCACAGTGAACCTGAGGTGAAACCACAACCGCATACTCATCTTTAACATTTCATCCAGGCTGAATGGCAAAAACCAACAACCACAAAACAGGTTGAGTTTGATTGGCTACCATACCACCTGAGATTCATATAAATAAACATGGTACAGCCTTTGAAAAAAAAAAAAAGCTGGCAGTGTTCTCTGTGAATGGGTGCAAGGTCATGTCATATGGGGCCTTGTATTCCCAGTAAATCCAGTTGGAAAGGTTTGTGGTGTCTTTCCATTTCACTGAGGTATCTGCCACAGGGTGCAAAGGTGACTATGCAGGCTTTAACAGCCACCATCAAACAAACAGCTGTACAATCTGTATGTTCTCCAAAACATTCCGCTACACCATAAAGTAGAACCTTAAGTAGAAAATAGACTTAAATAAATACATGCTACTAGCAGAGACACTGCCACAAAACAAAGTGAAGAAAATGCCAGGAGGCATTTGTCATCCTTCATGGCCACGAGGGTTGCAATATTGAAGGGTTACATGTAAACAGTACAATTTCGGGGTTTTCTGGTTTCTACAACTCAGCGAGGAAGTGTATGACAAAATCCAAAATGAACGGGTTTAACACCAGAGACAAATGAAAAGTATGCATTGGCCTCACCACAGTATTGTATAATGACACGCTGGTTGTGGCGCTGTGCATGCTCACTGCAGTGAAACCATTGGAGAGCATCCAGGTGGTGTACAAAGTTTCAGTATACAAGAGGGTACTAAAGGGCATTTTTAATCATCATTGCAGATTTAACTGTGATTTGTTTTTGTATCCAACAATAGCACAGATGTACGACATAGTACAGTGTGTGTAAAAATAAAAGCAGCAAAAGCAGATTTCTTACATAATGATGTTATTCAGTCATTACCAGGATGAAAACGGGATAGAACTTTTACTCCAACAAGTCCATAAAAGCTGAAACACACGCCATGGAAATTGCTAACTAGCTCCCCTGTTACCCCATTAGCAAACCAAGCAATCTGAGTTTTGATAACCCATCAGCATGGATGAAATATAGCCCATTCAAATTGCTTGGCACGACAACATAAGCCACTGTAAAAGAGGCTGAGTGTGAAGGCCCCGCAGGAACAGGATCTTGTGTTTACAGCCTGGTCACTGGCACATGGATGGCCAGTCAGGACAGGCTGTCCAAACATAAGTATGACCACTCCAAAGTAAGAGCTGGGATCCGTGTGCACCCCTGCTCAGAAAGGCCAGTGAATGCGGCATGATATTTTAAGGTCAATTAACAGTGAGTCATACTTACAGATCTCTTAAATGACCCATGGGTCATTGTTGGACAGTGTCACTCACTGGGCTGTGACATCATTGAAACGTCGCCTTTGGGAATTGGTTCTTTTCTTGGACTTTCAGTTTTAGCAGTCGTGGGCCAGAGCAGCTGAGATGACATAACGTGCCCCATTATCTTTACCACAACCTTTGCAATACATTACAAGTGGCCTTTCAATGCTAAGACCCATAACTAAGGAGCAAAAAATAGACTTGACTTTACAGCAAGGTTGTAATAGTTTTGGATTTTCATTATAGTTTAGTTTTACTTAGTTTTGACTTTTTTTCTCTAATTCAGTTAGTTTTAATTAGTTTTTAGAGCAGGTTTGCTAGTTTTTATTAGTTTTTGTTATTTTCTAAATGCTTAGTTTTAATTTAGTTTTAGTTTTTTCATAACTTTTATCTTCTTCTCCGTCGTATTCAAATAAATCCCAAACACGACTTTGCTGCTTTCTCCCAACTTTAGTCTCCATGTTTCCAGGTAGAGTAGGAACCAGAAGACAGCTCTAAACCACAAGTGACGAGAAGTGACAGACCGTTAAATATCATATGGTGCGAGCAGCTAAAATTGCTTTAGGGAAATAAAACGATTTCGTATCAATCCAACATTGACAAAGACAAAAACGAAGTGAATTTTATCCATAATTTTTATCTGTTTTAGTTAGTTTTGTAAGCCCACAATACAGTTTCAGTTAGTTATTGTTTTTTTTTTCTTTTAATTATAGTTTTTATTCATTTCAGTTAACAAAAATGTTTTTACAATTCTAGTTTTCGTCATTTCGTTAGTTTTCGTCAATAATAACCTTGCTTTATAGATTGAATGGAAGGAATATAAGAGGAAAACATGCTCTCTGCTAGATTAAGTTTCACATCATAATCCCCTGTATTACATCCTGTGCTGTACATGAAGGAAGGCATTAATTTTGATTAGTTTTTACAATACTTTACTATCTTCTGTGACATGTGTAAATGCTCACGGATAAGAACACCATTAATATTATGATTTGAGCAATTAACTAAACAAAGTTACATTTTCCTAAAATCATAAAAAAGAGTGATGATAAGTGGAATGTGAATAAATCACCAAACCAAGGGAGATAAGAGTAGCTGCTTCATCATTAAGACAGTTTTATTACAAGTAATATGTGCTCTTACTGCTTCGCATGTACATACCAGTGCCTTTTTGACTGTACGTGGTATGTCTCTGGAAGCGTGACATATTTGCACAATCACTATCTCTTCGTCAGTGTGTTGATGATACAGGACCACCCGAAGGGAACGTTGTTGGTTTGACTGCGGGGTAGTTGGGCGGGGAAGACCCTGTTTTGATTAGCCACACTAATCTCTTGTGGAGCAGACGCAGATTGCTTATGGGCTTGGCACACTCCGGTGGGCCCGTTGCTGCCATGTCATGATTCATCCAAATGACAGCTTCTCAAAGTTGAGGAGCGAGTTGTCTGCTTATCTCCACTTCTGTCTTCAACTCCTCAACAGCCCCGCCGCAAGCCAGAGCCGCAAGCTGCACTGTTTCAGAAGTAGTCATGTCTCACACAGAAGGCTCACATTCCACCAGCCACTGTGGATGGCCGCTATGACTGCCATGACTACCTGCATATAGACAAACTTTCCACTTCCTTATTCATTCATCTTACTGTCTGCCTCAGTGGCTTCTAGCAGCGAGGTATTTATTCTCCTGGCAGAATATAAACCGCAGAGGCATACTTCCACCTATATTTTAAAAATGAATGGTATTTAGCTCAAGTGTCTTAGATTTACAGTTTCTCTAGAGGATGGCCTTTTCAGGAACAGAAGATACTGTATCACGTCTCTCTTTATGACGCGAACTTCTGAAGACTGAAAATCTGCCCTGAAAAAAATGACAGATTCTTCAGAGTAGAGAGCAGTGATTAATGGTGCAGGAAAATCCTTCCATGACAAAGAGTTACTCATAAAAAGAAGTCATTTGGACACACTCAAAGGATGACTAAACATAAGCTGACGGTTTGATTCCACTTATTCTTTTGTACATTAGATTTATATACGATGTTTTGTTTTTGTTTTGTTTTTTTCAGTCATGAAGTCAAGACAATTTTATTTCTGTAATGAAATATCACCATTTGCTTTAGAATTAACCCTTTCATGCATTGTGGTCACTACAGTGGACAGTTCTTCTCCAGCTGTTCTCTTGTATATTCATAGGTTTTGTTGTTTTAGTTCCATATGAGCCAACACAGTGGATACTTATGCAACATCCCGTAATACACTGTAATTCATACCATTACTATAACTTTGCTGTTCTTGATAAACCTGATCTGCAGTAACATGTTTAAGTGTAAATCAGTTGTTATTTGTTAGACAAAAAGAGTTGTTTTTTGCATATTATATGAGGTAATAACTAGCATTAGAGTATGGTAAAATGTGAGAAAACATCAAATTAGCAGCCTTAAAAATGTTTTTATTTCATTGTTTTCATTTTACTTTCTGATATTGAGTTTTAAATACATATTTCTTTACTTAAAAAATTAAATGCATGGACATTTTTGTAACTCCATGAAAAAAAAAAACTTGATCGCATTTTTTTTTTATGCCAAAGGAGGTATAAAAACACTCCAGAAAAAAAAAAAAATCTTGACTAAGGTTCTCATAATTCATGCATGAAAGGGTTAATACAGTAAATGACGTCCTCTGTTTTTGCACTAGGTTAAATTCTCCCCTGAAACTAAAGCATCACATTTTACATAAACATATGAATATTATCTGGGTATCTGGTTTATTGTTTTGTTAAAACATGTTAAGTTTGCTCTTCCATAAAAGAAAAACATATCCTGAACAGATCAAAGTGGATCTTACATTTACCATCATAACTTCCCTCAACTCTTCTTTTCTTATATTAGAGCCACAAATGATGTTACTTGGGCTTAAAAATAAACAGCAAAAATAGCAGCAATTTATCAGACATGAGAGACCACCAGTGTTGGCCAGTGTTAGCCACAGGTTGCAGGGAATCCTCCAGTCTGCACGTCAGCACACATGACAGAGTGTTTTCAGAGGGAGGATTTATCCATCCACCTGCTGTGGACCAAAATCAGTCATCCCATTATCAACCCTGTTCAAACAACCTGTCCCGAATCAAATGTGGGTGACAGCATTACAATGAGTAATGCAAACCTTCATGGTTTGTGTTTCCCAACCTGTGTGTGATGTGTCACAAATGTCAGCTTTCTTGTGAGGATCATATTTATCAGTTTGGTGGTTCTGTTCTATGTCTACGTTAGGGGGGGTTTGTGTGGTCGCCGTTATGCTACTGTGGTCATCACAAGCAACGCGTTTAAGTATGTGATTGGTTCTGATCGTGTTTTCCAAGTACTGAGGGCTGCTTGTGTTTTCACAGATGCGTAAGGCTGTCAGAGTTGTCATCCACGTGTGACAGCAATGGGAAAACCAGTGATGGATGACCAGAAACTGGGAAAATGTGGTGCAGCTCTTATAGCACAAGACTGTGCCTTCAGCCAGTACATGTGTGTGTGCATGCATGTACACTGCACGCATGTGTGTGCAGTCGATGGGTAAAAAGTTTTTAAATAGTGGGTAAGTGAGCAGAAAGGAAGTGAATAGGAGCCAATCAAACCTTTTAAAAATCGCTTTTTCAAGTTAGAAATGGATTCTGGGGATTCCTAACTGCCTCTTTTGTCCCTTTCAAAAACACTAAAAGTGGCCAAAAATAATGGCCAAAGTTTGCTTGAGTTCACGCACTTGTCCATTAGTGGAGCCTCAATGTCTGCTACTCTTCACATCCCACCAAACTATAATACCACTGTTGGAGACACTGGAGATACTGGAAACTAAACTTCCTTATGTGACACGTCAGCGAGCCTCATACAATGGTTACGCAACAGCAGCGATTGAGAGCCAAAGCACCAGCAGCACAACCCACTAAATAAAACCAAGAGGGCCTTCATCACACTGTGGACACCACACTTCACAGCAAGCACTCAGTGACCAAAGGCTTCAGTGCACAGAGCCTCACTTTGGATATGCGATGGGCAACTGGTGCTAACATGCAAGAGCTGCATCCAATAAGCATCCAATGGGTTTGGGAGAGAAGTGGCTTCTCACAAACAGGCCTTTCATGTGGTCGTTAGTTTAAGTGCTCTAATGCTCGGCGAGACACTGAGGCCTAGCGTGGGGAAATGGAACAATACATTTAACCACATGAAGCAAAGCACCCAGGATTACTTCTGCACATATTTTCTCTCTCTTTCCTCTTTCATTGAATCACAGTCTATTACTTTGTCTTTCTCTCTCTGCAATTTTATTCTCTCTCCCACCCTTGCAGAGACATACATACTTGCCCCTGTAAATGAGTACCGCTATAAACAGGGAATGTCTTCTAAATCCTCTCTGCACAATACGCACATAGACACACACAATAGACAACGTATTACAAAATAAAGCTTGTTACTCATGTACGATTGCATTACCTCACATTCCAATGAAAACATACCATTATAAGCTACTAAAGTATAATTATACAACATTTAGACTGAATTGGGTGAATTATTGCTGGTAGTATTTTTTTTTTTTCTTTTTGCAAAAATTTAGGTGTATTTGACAAGCACACATCTGTTTCTGCACAAGTTTAGAAGAGAAGCATGCTTGAATGTGCACACAATCCAGACTAAACCAATGACCATCACATACTCCTTCTTTCTCTGTGTTTTCTCCCTCTCAGCCTTTCATTCTGCGAAGACAGATGTGCGTACTGACAGACCATCCTTACATCCGTCAGCAAGAGAAGATGAGGCAGAAGACGCTGTCCTTCCACTACCACCCTGCCTGCATCACAGCACACAACCAAAACAAAACCTAGATGAGCCCAACAATGTGTCATCTCTGGGCTTACAACACCCCCATCCTTCTGGAGCCAAGGCTCAGTTCAGCTCTCCCACAGGCGTGCAGCAGCCTTGGGTCACCACCAGACTAAAGGCTGGGAATGGCTTCTACCCAAACATGTGTTGTTGTTACACACCACTGGAGATGGTATCTGCTGCCCCACCTTGAACCACAGCAGTCCCTTTTGCGCATTGGCAGATACTGAGCAGGTAGTTATGAGGAACTTCTCGTCAACTACAATCCTTCACGCATTCGTGCACGTGCATACACAGCATTCAGTTTATACCGTCTACTTCTGTATTGTGGAAAGTAATGATCTGCTTGGGATAAGCATAGCCATGGATAAGTGAATTAAATGGTACTTTGTTTAACCACAAGACTGTGAAAATTGATGCCAAATATTTGGTAAGACAGAAACAAGCCTTCGTCTGTCTCTTAAGAGCCACTCAGCGGACAACACTCCAGAGACACAGATGCCAAAAGTCCCCATGAAGATGATGACAGCTACATGATGCCACCACACTGCAAAAACCATAACAGGCTCTGTCACATGTACTTTTGTCAAGGAATCAGACATTGCTTATGGAAGCATTTTATATTCTTTATCCCTTCTCAGTGTACACATCTGATAAAATGCATACAAAGTGGACATAATTTAATATCGATAATATCAGAATAATAGTCGTACTTGGTTGATTCATCCAAACTACCTTAACATTTATCTCTCAAAGAGGCAAAACAGACAAATAACTGTGATACTCACCGACATACATTCCATTCTCTATCCTCTTGATGATGTCAAAGGCATTCTCCACATTACCCTCGAGGATCTCAAACTTGACGTCGTAACTGCCTAAGTGATAGGCCCCGTAAGCCCGCACTGAAGTTCTCAGGAAGACAATTTCTGTTGGAAGATAACAATTAGACACAAAAAGCTTTTGGAGTCTAAACCCTCTTAATCACACTAGGATTGAGCTGCCAATCCTGTGCCAACGCTTGCTTTTTTTTTTTTTTTTTCCCCCTGAGGCAAACACAATAAAATGGGAGACCAAAATGTCTGTATTAACTGTACCCTGAAGGGGTCACTGGAAGGTTGAAACTATTCAGTATGGTGGTTCAGCTGCGGGGCCTGGAGTCCTTACAGCCCAACGTTTTCATATCTTTTGTATTTTAATTTAAGTTTTTATGCTGCCTATATGATGTTGTAAAACACTTTATGACTTTTGACCAGTAAAGTGCTATATATATTGTTTTTTTGTTTTTTTTTACATACCTTCTTTGCTTAGAACCTGGGCCTTATGGGAAATGACATGAGCTAAACTCCCCATGACGTTGAGCATGAGTGTGTCTGAAACATGCCCTGCAAGCTGGCCAGTAGATGCTTGTCAGCTGTCACTGTCTGCGAGTGATTACCGTGGTTACTCATATCCAACCAGCATGTCACTTATTCTCTGGTGTGGCCCAGCCAAGCCAGGGTTGCATGGAGAACCTCATGGAATAGCTAATTTGGGGTCAGAGGTAATCATATGGATTCTGACAACTGCAGGGAAATGCATTTGTTGGGAGCTTAGAGATTAAGGAAGATAAAGTAGAGCTGAAGAGGGGGGAAAAAAGTCTTACTAACATCAAAAACACATAAATGATGCTCTTGTCATCAAATTTCAATCGAAGACTAAATGATGAGTGTTTGGGAGGGGTAAACTATACAATGCAAGGATTCCTGGAAAAATTCACAGTTCATAATATTAATATTTTTTGCACGTGACTGGACTCGTATTTGAGGAAAACATGGAGCTGTATTTACCCTCTGGTCTTGTGAACTCTCTGAAGGTGGGCAAGGAGATGAAGGTGTGCGATATTGAGTGTATGGGGTCCACACCACAGGCAAAGTCATTGGGTAGGCAGGTCTTTATACAGCGAATGGTGTCAGTACGTTGAAGTCTGGCCACTCTGTAAAGAAGAGAAGCAGCACACACCCACATTCAAGCACACATACACACAGACGCACACAGAAAAGGAAACAAAAACATACACACATGGCCTCCGACCTTTAGGTAAAGTCTACATAAAGACTTCAAGAGTCAACCGCCTTTGGTTTCTAAAGCTCACAATAACAGGGCATCCTTAGGAGTAGCCCACTACATAATCAAGAACTCAGTGGGATAACTTCAATGGCCGCAACACAAACATTATTTGAACAAGATAGCAAGGACACTGGATATAGCAGTCAACATCAAACACAATCTAATTCTATGTGGTTTGGAAGAATAATAAACAACAATAGCCAAAGGTAGTGCTAAAGCCAAACTTTGTAACTTGTGGAGACTCGCACTGCCATTGATGCTTTTCTGATGCCCTATTTCAAGCTGTGTGTGGGAAATGAATTACTACACTCACAGAGAATGATCCACAACCTGCTCAGGAAAATATTTGGATTTGCTGAGCATCCCCGGCTTCACATCAGATAATCTCTTGAGGAGGATTTATGGGACAAGGGAGTGTTCTAAAAGACTCCTAAATTGTGAGCAACATGACTAGACAACTCCCCAGCCTCTCCCCAGGGCAGCTCTTATCCTATTATTTAGGGCTTTGTTTATTCCACAGCCTAATCAGTGACAGGTTGGAGGGAATGGAGGGCCTCTGCTGGCTCCTAAAGCCACCTGAAGTATCACTATTCACTACCTGTCTGCTGTGTCGGACTGTGAGAGAGGTTTCCAACGCATTAACAACTTCATAAATCACGAGCCTGTCTTTGAAACAACAAGGGACTTGATCATGAGAGAACTATTAAAACTAAATAAAAGCCTTGACTCTGACATCCAAGAAGTTAAATTCAGACTTCTTCACAAAGGAGACAAGTCAGTGTATGGCTATATTGGGTTATGAAAACAGCCAAGTTGCCATGTATAAGTCCAGTTAATGTGCATGGCAGCCATATAGCCACATTGTGACTCATGTACTGTGGATCTCTGGCGCTCCTCGAGGGACCTATAGGCTGAAGCTCAAAGTCTGGGCTCAGCTTGGGTTGCAGAGCTCCTTTCATGGAGAGTGAGGAGAGAAGCCCCTGACAAAAAGTCAAGCCACCACTGGGTAGGGGCTTGTAATTAGCAATTAGCGAGTGGGTCCAAGTTTTACTTTGGCCCAGGCCAAACCCACAAAATGTTCTCTAGTTTATAATACCATGGCCTGAGCTGCAGAAAGACCCGAGCGGGGCTCTAGAGGACGAGGTGAAAGCTCTTTTGGGGTAGAGAGTAAATTTATGAGAAGATAATGACCCTGGATGAACTGCCCCCATACACATAAATGGACACTTCAAAGGAAGAACAGCAAGTGGAGCTAGTTACACCCTGTCTGTTTTAATGCATGTGGATATCTGCAGCAAGAACACCTCAACTGCACATGTTCATTTGTGCATGTGTGCATTTAAGCATGCAAACGTGCTTGTGTATATGTGGGTCTGTGCGCGTGCATGCTTACAGTATATGAATGTCTTCTTCATCTCTCCATGCCTCACGTGGCCTAGCCCAGGAGAAAAACCCCAATACTTTCAGACCAGAAAGAAAAACAGACTTTTTGGATGAAAGTCTTCTGGTCAAGCGTAGGGCCTTTTATTTTTTTGGTAATTATTATTTATAGTCGGCACATTGATAACGCCCCAACACAAACACTGCAGGGCATCATTCATTCTGTGCGCGGTGATGTTGCTGTACCACAAATTGTTCAGACCACCGGCCAGAGCCCAGAGCCCCATAACTCAATGTCAAAGGGGAGGAAAAAACCTCCTGCACGCCACTATGTTCTTATTTTAAGGATATCCCCACTAGGGACCAAGTGCATCCTTACTGGCCTGACAGCTCAAGACAGGAGGAACCTAGGACATCTGAATTTACAGTTATTATAAGCCACAGCCCCGGGCAGCAGCCTCACAGCATGTCAAACTATTTATATTCTATCCTGCTGGTGCACATTTCCCTCTCCTTTGCCACTGCATCCCATCGCGTGTCACTTACTCAGCCTTCATTTAGATTATCTGTCTGCTTTGGGGTTTACACCCGCAGTATGCAGTGGAAATCTGTGCATTTCACATTAAGCCTAAAATGTAAACGGATCTAAGGAGATGTGCATGAAAATAAGTGCCATAGAAAGATATATTTATAGTACAAGGTAACTGACGTTTTGGAGAAGGGAGTATTAATGCATACCAAAAAAAATGCTCAAAAAAGCTCAGATATTTGGAGGTATGGAATTACAGGAATTATAAACAATAATGTATGGTGTATAAAACAATGTTACAACTGATTTAAAATGCAGACTTGGCTTACATCTGATTAAAAATACAACTGATGGAGAAAATGTAAAATAGCTAACGTAAAGAATGTTACTCGAGTTATTACAACAACTTGCAATAATGTCTGAAAAAAGCCCTTCTACCTTGCTGTCTTTCGAAATTCCACTATGCACCATTATCAAAAACTAGAAATGACTTGAACATGTGTTATTTCTATTTCAATTTTAATAGAAAATTGTTCATCCAACATATAAACCATAAAATACTGCAAAACGTCAGACTTTATCATGCAACCATCATCAAATTACACTCAGTTGAAGGCAGAGTTGGGTCATTACCATTTTATGATATACCCTGACCTAGAACACCACCTAGCGGCTGTCTAATGCCTTACCTCCAAACAGATACATTCAATTGGACCTCATTTACACTGCTGATCCTTATATCTATAGGTATATCTTATATCTATGTTTATTATGTCACATGCTCCAGTACTAAAACTGTGCCTTTTTTCATACCTACTCTTAGAACTGGTGTGCCATTTTCAAAACATGTTTAGTGTATGACTGGGTTATCTTTATGTTTAATTAATAACAATAATGAAGAGTAGACATCACTTGATTATTGACTTTGTTCTGAATAACCCACTCATTATATTTCCAAGTAATTAATTGTGGAAATGAAAGCGATGTTACAAAATAGATTTTAGGAGATATTGTGATTCTTATTAGGGATTAATTGAGAAGATCAACACCATCTCTTAGTCTAACGCAGAGTTTCTCAAACTGTGGGGTGGGCCCCCCAGGGGAGGCGTGAAGACTTGCCAGGGGGGGCATGGGATCACTCCTGGGTGTTTATTTTTTTCCCTTCAGGTTCAGCACATGTAGCAGGTAGAACTAATGTTTTAGCGTTGGAGCACCCTGCGCCCATTTTAGGGATGCACAACAAACAAATCTACTGCCATGGTGATCTGTCACTAGACTAGACAAAGAGTTTAGGTTTGGAGAATGGACAAGGATTTTACTGCAGTGTTTCTGTTTTTGCATAGTTTATACAGTTTGCACTTTAATGTTCTGAGATGTGCAATGTAAATGGGCTCATTGCAACCACTGATATTGTTAAAATCTTTGTTATAAAAATTTGTTTGTTGTTCTAAAAACAAAGTTACTTTATTGTCATATTTGTAAGATAATTGCACATTTCCTATTTTTATTTGGAAAAATATTGCCTCAGGGAGCAGTCTGGTTGAGTTTATTTGTATTATTCAAGCAAAACTCCAAGTTATTTTTAATTTGCACAACAAATTATTCAAGGAAAGCAAAAAGTATGTTTACGATATTGATGTTTCTTTCAATAAAAGTTGTAATTGCACCACTGTTGCAATGTTGTTGGGGTTGAGGGGGGCCTGGAGATTTTTTTGTCCTCCAAAGGGGGGCCCGATAGAAAAAGATTGAGAACCACTGGTCTACTGGAACTTTTTAGCTACTGAGATGCTGCCCACAATAAAGTAAAAAGAAATTTCAGATTTAACTTTCTGTGTAAACACAACAAATGAGATTAGAGAGCTTTAAAGTGTTTTTTGAGCATGTTTCCGCTTCATGTATTCAGCTCTTTGTAGCTTCATATTAATGTTCATTGTTTTTTTTCTTTTCTTTGTGGTGTTGGTATTCCCCTTAACTCTCTGTATCACTTTTACATATGGTCCCTTACTGCTTTTTCCACTAGACAGTGCATTGAAAATGGCACATGTTGTGTAACTGTGATGTAAAGTCAGTTTAAATAACCCTCATCTTTATTCTAGTAGTGGATTGTACGGTACTCTGGGCTCATCCTGAGTGACAAACACCAGTACTTTTGCCAGGTATGTGCTGACTATGCCGTAGCGACGAAGCCTTAGCTCGAGGGACAGCTCAAAGTCCTGGGGTTTGCTCATGAGCTTTGCCACTGACATCACGCCGCCAGTGGGCACCTGCTCCGCCTTGAAGAAATTGCCCTCGTTGCCAGCAGTGATAGCAATCTGGATGTCATCGCTGGCCAGAGTGTGGGAGGGGCCCATGCGGAAGATGTTGGTGAAGACAGGGATGTTGGTGGGGAAGGTGAGGTAGTAGTAGGTTATTCTCAGGGGCATGGCCAGGCACTCTTCAGAGTCATTGCAAAGCAAGCGTTCACATCGACTGCGAAGAGAGAAGGGGGTGGGGGGGGTGGGGCAGGACGGGACAAGACAAAACAAAACAGGCACAGAGAAAGAGAGACCAGGCGTAAATTTCATTTGCCGTGCATGGCATGCAGTGGAGGGAACACCAGCTCAGCAGCATATCACCTAACAGGCAAGTCATGGTTCCCTCTGTGGGATCATGCAAGAGGTCCACTAGGGGCCTCCAAATCAGAGTGGGCATACACAGCCTCTAATGCAACTGAGCCAATGAAAACTGACAATATGCATTTTTTTTTTTTTTTTTTAATCATATTCTAAATGAACAGAACATGCTACAGCCCAGTCTTTTCTGAAGTCATTCTAGCACTGAGCATTCTGGACATGCACAGCCTCCATACAAATAGGTAACGGTTTTAAAAAGGTCATATGGTCTACAGTACTGTGTTCACAAATCTCTTATGATTAACTGTAAGGAACATGAGCACTCCTCTTGTGCACAATGTTGGGTTTTTCTGCTGAAAATATGTCACATTAAACCATATTCAACATTCAACATTCAACAACATTAAACTATATTCACATTAAACCAAGAAGAAAATTTGGAGTCATAATTTTGAGGTTATTATGCTATTATTCTCGAATTCGACGCCCTTGACTGTTCATATCTTCTGCACTTTGTAAATTCATCCTGTGGGCCAGATTGGAACCTTTGACGGGCCGGTTTTGGCCCCCAGGCCGCATGTTTGACACCTGTGGTCTACTGTGTTCACGAATCTCTAATGATTAAGTGTAAGGAACATGGGTACTCCTCTTGTGCACAATGTTGGGCTTTTCTACTGAAAATATGTCATATCAATATCACTTTTTCATATTGATATGACATATAAGTATTGATAAAATTTACTAATTTGTTTATAGGTAGCAAAAATTGTTGGAAAAGGAGCGTTTCTTGGACTTGGATCTCTTAAAAAAAGGTATTTTGTTAGTGATGCATATGTGTACTCTGGAAACAACAAAAAACCCCCAAGGCCAGGGGTGTCAAACTCCTTTTTTTCCGGGGCCACATTCAGCTCAATTTGATTTCCAGTGGGCCAAACCAGTAAAATAATGGCATTGTAGCCTATAAATAATGACAACTCCAAATTTTTTAATGCAAAAAATAACATTAAATTATGAAAAACATTTACATTTTACAAACTATCCAAACAAAAAGGATGTGAATAAGCTGAAAAAACTGAAATTTCTGAAGAAAAATAAGAAGAAATAATAATAAGAAAAATCTGATCAATATTATGCCTCAACTTATGATGTATATGTCGAGGCCCAAAACGGAATCTGGCCCGATTCAGAATCGGGCCGGCCCAGAATGGAATTCTATTCTAGGCCGGCCTAGAATGGAATCCTGCTGCTATAATGTTATTTTTATACCATGTTTAATGCAAATGATCCATAATTCCATAATTTGTCATAATTTTACATTTTCAGTCTTACATACCTTGAGTAACTATTGTCAATTTCAGTCGATTTCACTGTACCATATATTGGTGGGGAGTACCACTAGGTTCTATTTGTAAATAAAGTGTATTATAGTTTACAATTAAAATGTTGTTTGTTTCATTTTTTTTTTCACATATTTGCAAATTCCATGTATTGATTTTTGTAATAATTTAGATCATTTGCATTAAACATGGTATAAAAATAACATTATAGCAGCAGGATTCCATTCTAGGCCGGCCTAGAATAGAATTCCATTCTGGGCTGGCCTGATTCTGAATCGGGCCAGATTCCGTTTTGGGCCTCGACATATACATGTGCATTACAGATCAGATCTACCAAGGCACAAAACAGGTAGAATATTGTTAATTTATTTTATTATTTATAATTATTTATTTATTACTGACATTTTATTATTAAAGGATATCAGAATTTAATGTTCTTTGCAATAAATCAAAGAGAAAAAATTGGTGTTGCCATTATTTATAGGCATAATGTCATATTATTTCTTTCACATTAAACCAAGAAGAAAATTTGGAGTCATAATTTTGAGGTTATTATGCTATTACTCTCGAATTTGACGCCCTTGACTGTTAATATCCTCTGCACTTTGTAAATTCATCCTGTGGGCCAGATTGGAACTTTTGACAGGCCAGTTTTGGCCCCCGGGCCGCATGTTTGACACCTGTGGTCTACTGTGTTCACGAATCTCTTATGATTAAGTGTAAGGAACATGAGTACTCCTCTTGTGAACAATGTTGGGCTTTTCTACTGAAAATATGTCATATCAATATCACTCTTTCATATTGATATGACATATAAGTATTGATAAAATTTACTAGTTTGTTTATAGGTAGCAAAAATTGTTGGAAAAGGAGCGTTTCTTGGACTTGGATCTCTTAAGAAAAGGGATTTTGTTAGTGGTGCATATGTGTACTCTGGAAACAACAAAAAAACCCCAAGGCTATCCATGTTAAAAATATTAAAATACTTTTAATGTTACGGCATGGTCAAGCTAGATCTATAAATATTTCAACACTTTTCGCTTTTTTTTTTTTTTTATCAATTACTAGAAATTTCAGGTGACCCCATTTGAATTCCAGGTTGAAAAACACTGCATTAGAGGGAAGCAGTTGATGAAATTTAAGCAGAAAAACATAGCAGTGTTTTTGTGCATGTACATTTTTGGCTTGAGAGGGTCAATTTCACACCACTATCTATCTATCTATCTATCTATCTATCTATCTATCTATCTATCTATCTATCTATCTATCTATCTATCTATCTATCTATCTATCTATCTATCTATCTATCTATCTATCTATCTATCTATCTATCTATCTATCTATGTGCCTTGGAGTTCTTTGTTTGTCCCTGTTAACAGTTTGTTCCTGTATTTATTGTAGCTCTGTCTGTTGATGTCTTTCCTAAATGGGACACTCACGTCTCTCCCACACGGCGGTAGTTATTCGGACAGTCGAAGGACAGGCATCTGAATCCTCCCTGGACATTGAAGCAGCTCTGATTCCCTGTACAGGTATGTGTTCCTGTCAGACACTCATCGATATCTGAAAGACAAAAAAAGATTTCAAGCCTCAAAACATATTCCTATTTATTGACCTGGAATGCAGTAGTAGAAGTAGTTAGAAATGGACTAATCACCCTGACAGCTGCGTCCATTTGCTGCTAAGGTATAACCATTGATAGGACAGGAACAGTGGAAACTTCCAGGAGTGTTGTGACAGCGATAGGAGCAAATATGACCTCCGGTGGGCAGGGCGCATTCATCTATATCTGCAGAGTCACAGAGACAATGTCAAGTCAAACCAGTGACCAGCATGAACAAATATATTTTACTATTATAAAATATATTTTACCATTATAAATGTATTATTATTATTATTATTATTGCTGCAGGATGATTATTCAAATATTGCAGAAGCTGGTTTTGCTTGTCACTGCATGAAACAAATTAATTTACCTTCACAAGTCATGCCATCCATGTCACTGAGCTGGTAACCACGGCGACAGTAACACTGGTAGGAGCCGTACACATTGGCGCACTCTTGACTGCATGGGTTGCTCTCACATTCGTTCAAATCTACAGTAAAAAAAACACAATTACTTACCAATATAAGCTCCAACCCAGATGTTTACTGATTCCTGGTACCTTTTCTCTGGACCTCCTGCCTCCATCATCATTATTCATTTATCCATATAGTTGGGATTGTGTTTATTATATAGTTACACAGATGGTAGAGGTTTCTATTATTTGTACTAACAGCTGCAGTAGTAGTATACTCAGTGCCAATGAAAACACAACACTTGAATGTGTTTTATTGTTCCTGAGCTGCATCAATATGTTTAAGTTTCACCTGTATAAGATAATCCCAGACAATTTCTTAACAACCTGAGAAGGGTTGAGCTATTGTCACTTGAATGAACTTGTCTGCATTCATAAGACTTGTTTTTCTCATTGCTCAGCAATGAACTGCTCAACTTAAGGAATTGTGGTCAGTTAAGGAGTGGTCATGTTCTGTATATAAAGGCAAGCTGAAAAGCATGAAAATCATTTGCAATAACTCAGCGATGCCTAGACTGACACGTGACCAAAGATGCCATGCTATGGGGCTCCTGGAGGCCGGAATCTCTGCTCGGCAGGTGGCACGCCGTTTTGGATGCAATGTGTCCACCATAGTCAGGATGCAACAGAGGCATGAAGAAACTGGCTCAACTGCAGACAGACCTCGCCCTGGACGAGCACGTGTGACCACGCCACAGCAGGATCGCTACTTTGAGCTGCAGCACCTCCGGGACCGCTTTGTGACTTTTGGTTTTGGGGGTCCTTGAGTTTCTTTCTTTATCCTTATTTTTTGTCAACAAATTTGGATGTGATTTTTTATTTTTACTGTATAGAAATGGCCTATGATTAATTCCAAAGAGCTTATGGAATAAAAATCCTCATCGATTTAAAAAAATATAAGAATCTTCAAGTGTTGCGTTTTCATTGGCACTGAGTATATGTCCACTATTATAGTTTTTCTCAGTTGCTTTGGTACATTTCTCAGATCAGAATTACCAAGAACTACTTGTTCAACCTTCACATCATTGCGTCACTTGTGCACACCAAAGAAGCACTTTCTCATTTCTTTGAACAAGTTGCAAATGCTTTGGTACATCCATGCAAATGATTATGTACAATTCTCTGTTGTTTCCTACATTATCAATAGCTTATGTCATGTTGATCAAAATGTATTATAATGGGTCTGTGTTGAATAGTCTCACCCACTACAACATTTATTAGTTCATCGCAAAGGCTTAGGCTGGCCACAATAAAAGGCCACTCTAAAATGTGCACTTTTACTGTATTAGGTGGTCCAGGGGGTTCAGAAAACCAGTCAGTATTTGGCGTGACCACCATTTTCCTCGCACAGTCTTCTTCATGAATTCTCTGAAACAGCTTTGGAGATGGCTTATGGTAGAGAAGTGAACATTCAATTCACAGGCAAAAGCTCTGGTGGACATTCCTGAAGTCAGCATGCCAATTGCATATTCCCTCAAAACTTATGACATCTGTGGTATTGTGCTGTGTGATAAAACTGCACATTTTGGAGTGGCCTTTTATTGTGGCCAGCCTAAGGCACACCTGTGCAAAAATCCTGCTGTCTAATCAGCATCTTGATATGCCACACCTGTGAGGTGGATGGATTATCTCAGCAAAGAAGAAGTGTTTACTAACACAAATTTAGACAGATTTGTGAACAATATTTGAGAGAAATAAACCTTGTGTGTACACAGAAAAAGTTTTAGATCTTTGAGTTCAGCTCATGACAAATGGGAGCAAAAACAAAAGTGGTGCGTTTATATTTTTGTTGAGTGTATGTTATTTCTGCCCTCTCTACTACGATGCATTCAAATTTAGTCATGTTTTCATGTTTGCTGTACTTATCTCTTTTATTGTGTTGTGTGTTTTCTGTTTTTATTTTGCTGTTGTGCCCTTCTGCTTCGTCTGTCACAGTTTTTAACCCTTTCATGCATAGTGGTCACTACAGTGGACAGTTATTTTACAGCTGTTCTCTTGTATATTCATGGGGTTTGTTGTTTTAGTTGCATATCAGACAACACAGTGGACGCTCATGCAGCACCTCATACACTGCAATTCATAAAATTACTGTAACTGCTGTTCTTGATAAACCTGATCTGCAGTAACATGTTTTTTTAGAGTAAATCATTTGCTATTTGTTATAAGACTGTAATTAACAGTTATCTTAAACAGAAATTATTATTATTTTTTAATATTATCTTCATGAAGTGAGTAATAACCAGTATTAGAGCATGCTAAAATGGGAGAAAACATCAGATTAGCTGCATTAAAAACCAATTTATTTCAGAGTTTTCACTATCACTTTCTGAAATTACTTTTTAAATACATGTTTCTTTGCTTCAAAAATTAAACGCTTGGTGTCCAGCTGAGTGGACATTTTTGTAACTCCATAAATAACAGGTTTATTAAAAATTTCAATCACATTGTTTTTTTCATGCCTAAAGAGGAATAAAAACACTCTAGAACAAAATCTTGACTAAGGTTCTCATAATTCATGCATCAAATGGTTAAAGGTGCTATATAAATAGTTATTATTATTATTATTATTATTATTATTATTATTATTATTATTATTATTATTATTATTGTTAATAATAAAAACAGTGAGGTACTTATGAGAGGAAAAATAAAATATTGTCTTGTTGAATATATTCTGTTTCCATCTACATAAAACTGATGGGTCAGCTGCATAAAACAATAAGAAAACATTTCCTGATCAGCTGTTTTGCTCACCGTCACAGTTCCTGCCATCAGCAGCCAGTTTGAAACCTGTGGTGCAGCTACACTTGTAGGATCCGAGGGTGTTTTCGCACTTGTGAGCACACAGACGGCCAGGATAATGTCTGCATTCATTAATATCTAAAACACCACATCACAACAGGCCAAAGTTCAGTGATTACAGTCTTATTATATCCTGGAGTGCAACATTACTTCAGGTTTTTTTATTTGTTTGTTTGTTTTACACTCAGAGAAATTGACAGTACTCACAAAATATCAGTAAAGAAAACCTGAAGCTTGATTAAAACCTGTTTACCTTCACAAACCCGACTGATGCTGTTAAAGATGTAGCCCGCCTCGCACTCACAGCGGTACGAGCCCACCAGATTAATACATCCATGACCCTCGCAGACCTTGTCAAGACTCTTACACTCATCAATATCTGTTTAGAGAAAGAGGACAATAAATACAGAGAGCAAACGGACTCCAGACGGGTTAGGATGGAGATAGGATTGGGAGTTTTTGACAGTACCAATGCAGCGAGTGCCTTCTTCGTTCAGGTGGTATCCTCGACCACAGTTAACGGAGTTCCTCTGGCAGATGTAAGAGCCAACTGTGTTTATACAGACCTGCCCTCTGGTGCATGGAGTCTGGGTAACACATTCATTAATATCTGAAACAGATCATATTGTGTCATGACAATATTTCTTTTCACTTTCAGTTTTTCTTTCAAGCAGTGGTTTGCATGTTAGATAAAGGCTGTTAACCCTTTAACCCCTGAAACATTATTTCAGTGAATGGGCTCTATGCACAGCCCCACTACTTCCTGAACTTAAGGCAGCTCCTTTATTTCTTGTCTTTCATTATTGGGCACACTGATTAACTCAGGTGTGTCTGCTACTTCTTGTTCTGACTACTGTGGTCGGACACACCTGGATTAATCAGTGCGCCCAATAATGAGAGACAGGAAATAAAAGAGCTACCTGAAGTTCTGGAAGTTGTGGGGCTGTGCATAGACCCCATTGTGTCTGTTTCAGTGTCATAAAAGTTGCTGTGAGTATGTGTTTGTGTTCCTTTTCTTCAGTGGTTTTACTTTACTGTGTTTTTAGGGTCAAAACAGGGTGGAATAACAGAAAAAGACAAAGAGAGGAACTGAAGTCTTACAGGTTTATACTAAATAAGACACTCAGAATGTACAGTATGTATCAGTAAGAGATGTAGGATGTTGAACATGAAGTGTGAACTGGAACACACTGAACAACAGCAAGTGTTTTAATTTTGGTTAAGTAGTTTTTTTTTTTTTTTTTTTGGGATGGGGGGGGGGGTTCGAAATCAGTCCAGCTGCATTTGGGCACCTGGTTGAACTCCAAAAAGCAGTTACATAGTGAAAACTTGGGGAAAAAAACAGTAAAAAGTCACTACAAACAATAGTAAAAACAAAAACACAACAAGGAAAATGTTAAAAAAAAAAAAAAAAAGCCCAAACTGTCTATTTCTATAGATGTTCTCACTCACTGCTCTGTGTTTTGCCCCCCGTTATACAGGTGACAGGGGATGCACTGAGCATGCTCAGATGTCTTTGAAAAGAACAAGGTCTATTCTATGAGCACGTTTTGAAACTTTTCCTATTGAGCAAACGGTTGAATTTTTATGAATATTTAAAATAAATCATACACTCAGAACGCTCACCACAGACACGTCAGGGGTTAAAGGGTTAAAGATCATTGCTATATACTCTGATGATTACAATTTAAGAGGTTTATCTCATGTACAACATAGACAAGTTATATGTTACATAATAAGGCAGTAGGGGAGAAAAATTATAGTCTTGCCTGTGGGTGGAACAGGGGAGTTCATAGTGTTAATGTGGTCTGTTACAATGTTTCAAGGCAGGGAATCGTATCATAACATCCCTTGTGTAATAAACATCAGCAACATCTACATCTACAATCCACAACAGTGAGTCACAGTTCAAACACATAATTTTATTTAATAATGTAATACCTCCTCCAAGGACATTCATTTGGGTCACTCTGGTTTGTAAATCTGTCAGTACACAAAATGTTTTGCACTGATTTTATTGAAATTTAGGGGACCACAAAGCCATGGCAAAAAAACAAACCATGTACATTCTGGAGCAGATCCACATAAAGAGATGGAGCCTGATAATGTTTATCACATTATGAGATATGGTGCTTGATTTACAGGACTGTGGAGCCTTGGTCGAGGTTTTGAAGAGAAAATCTTGTACAAAACAACTAGCGTTCTGAGGGCGCATCTGGTACGATATCTACAGATGAGGCTGTTTCCTACACTGTAATATTTTGATGGTACAGAACTAGCGCTCACCAATACAGCTGCCCAGGGCGTCCTGGATAAAGCCAGCAGCACACTTGACTTTGGGGAGACAACGGAATGATCCCTGGGTGTTTTGACACTCAAACTCTGGGCCACAGTTATGGATGCCAGTCTCACATTCATCAATATCTGCATGAAACATAGAATAGAAAAATAGAATAGAATAAGCTTTATTATCATTGAAAAATACCATTGTACAGTGAAATGAAATTTGGTTTTACATTCTGTAAGGTGCTCAGGTAAAATACACACAACAATTACAGGGTGGGGAAGCAAAATTTACAATATTTTGAGGCAGGGATTGAAAGACAGTGTATGACCACTTAGTTTATTGAAAGTCATGAGAATTTATTTGCCACAAGAAAATTTACATAATAGAAAATGTT
Source organism: Sphaeramia orbicularis (assembly GCF_902148855.1). Classification (NCBI taxonomy): domain Eukaryota; kingdom Metazoa; phylum Chordata; class Actinopteri; order Kurtiformes; family Apogonidae; genus Sphaeramia; species Sphaeramia orbicularis. The sequence continues at coordinate 45,422,539 of NC_043962.1, read as the reverse complement.
TTTATTCTTCGTGTCCTCCTTCTTTCCCAATAACTGCCTTCACACGCTTCCTGAAACTTGCGCAAGTGTTCCTCAAATATTCGGGTGACAACTTCTCCCATTCTTCTTTAATAGTATCTTTAAGAAAGTCCACATTGCTGTGTGATGTTCTATTGGTAGCATGCTCTAAAATGCCCCAAATAGCAGAATCCAGAGGGTTTAGATCTGGGCTAGAAGGCGGCCAAAAACATGATTCCCAAAAATTGCTAAAGTTGGATTTGCACAAATCTAGTATTTTTCTAGCTGTGTGGGCTGGAGCACCATCCTGTGTCCATACATAATTTCCATCTGGGTAGTTTGCTTTAAGCCATGGCAGTACCTGGTATCTGGATGGATTTGGTTGGATCCTTTAGGATTTTGGATTTGAGAGCTTTAATAAAAGCTTTGGTACGTTTTTTGTTGCTTCCTCCACTTCCAGACTATCTCGTAATAGTTTTGCTCATAGTCATTCTCTTCTTTCCATTATAAACAGTCTTTATGGACACTCCAACTATTTTTGAAATCTCCTTTGGTGTGACGAGTGCATTCAGCAAATCACACACTCTTTGACGTTTGCTTTCCTGATTACTCATATGGGCAAAAGTTTCTGAAAAGGTATGGATAATAGTGTTAGGTATGATTATGACATCAGTATATGTTTGGTTTCAAAACAATTGACGTAGTGCCTGCTGAGAAAAAACAACTAAATGTTCATTGTAAATTTTGCTTCCCCACCCTGTATACACTCAAGAATAAGAATATATGCATAAAACAGTCAAGTAAAAGACAATGTAAGTATAAAAAAAAACAGTCAAAAACATGCATGCATGCACACACATACACAAAAGTGAGTCCAGTGTCAAATATGCAGAATATACAGGTGACAAATATGACTGGAGTAGGGTGCTTTTATGAAACTGGGTTCATTTTGGCATCTACTTTGCCAGCTTTTTAGACCCAATAATGAAAAAGAAATATAGACATATTTTCCTCCATTATGTACCTAATGATGACCTCAGATAAATGCAAAAAAAATATATACTCTTGCTCTGAGCCATCCCAAAATTAATGAATTTTTAATAAAATATTGGGGACAAAAATAGGACCAAAACTGGGACATGAAAAGCTAGTGATACTTTGCTTTTTTAAATGGAATTATGCATTTTAAAACATTTCCCTGTGGTCTTAATAAACTGTAAAAGCTATGCTTGGGCCTGAATTCTTCATTAACTAAAGGTGCTGGAGACTTTCATGAGCAATTTGTCATCAAACCTGTCAAACCTCGGTCATATTCTCAGTATCACAAATCTGTAAATCTTTCTGTGATTACTCACCTGAATCTCTTGCATTACGGTGAACAATTTTGAAGTGCCGTCCACCATAAACAGTCCATGTGTTTACAAACGAGCCGGGAGGTCACTCGGGAATCTTCGGAATTTTGCATTGTGGGAAGCAAAGGCTCGCGCAGCCACCTTACAGCAGCAGCTGGAACAGACACGATCGGAAACAGCAGGAATTCCCTTCCTTCTGTGCATATTCCTCCAGCTGTTTCTGCATTTCCACGTGTTTGTTTCATCCATATAACACCTTGTTTCAGCCATATAATACCATATGGTCGCGCTGCTGTTGCCGCTGTCAGGTGGCTGCACGAACCTCCGTTTCCCGCAATGCATGTTGCGAGAAAATTCCGAAGATGCCTGAGTGACATCCCGGGTCGGTTTGTAAACACACGGTTTGTTTATGGTGGATGGCACTTCACCGTAATACAAGAGATTCAGTTGAGTAATCACAGAAAGACTTACAGATTTGTGATACTCAGGCTATGACTGAGGTTTGACAGATTTGATGAAAAATTGGTCATGAAAGTCTCCAGCACCTTTAAACTCCACAGGTCCATCTTCAACCCTATTTCTGAGTAATGACACCAGAAAGGTCATTTTGAGCACTGGCCCTTTAAATGCAAATGAGCCACTTCACACCCCACCCCCTCCAGGTTGTTGTCTGTGCTGCTCTGTCCTGTTCAACCAACAACTGAACATTTTAGGTAATCGGCTCAAAGTTTGGACATATTTTCAGTATGGACTACAACCACTGCTGCTGACAAACAATTATGTCGTACTCAGAGAAATGTTCGTCGGAAGTCTTGACCTTATATGTGCAAATGTTGTGACGTAACCAGTTATAAAACATAACAAATTAAGAGGGAATTAAAATGGGTTGTAGAAATCCACTCGATTTTTGCTGAAAGGAATATAAAGATAGCTGTACAGCACCTGGAGGGTTCAAATCCAAACTTTATGAACTACAAGGGTCCCCAAATACACAAATAAATGTACCAAAGACTAATAAAAGTGGGTTTAGCAAAACATGACCCCTTTAAATGATTCATCACCATTTATAATAATATATTTTGTATTTCATATTTTTTCAGTAAAAATCTGGTATTTTTCTGTATTTAATTTGCTGATAATGTGAATGTTCTTAAAAGCTGAGGTTAAAATTGAGGGTTATTGTATCAAAAGTAGAGAAAATTGAAGAAAAAGTTACTTTTTCAGCAAAGATATCAACAACTGAGTGTAAAAACAAGTGTGCCCATCCACTGTCATTGATCGAACTCCATGGGTTTTACTGGTGAATCAGTGTTGTAGAAGATGATGGTGTTTCTACATTCACTACGGAGCCTCTGAACCAGTGGCGATTTCTCATAGACTGCAAGGGAAGCCTGGCCTCCCCTAAAATTACATAAATTAAATGGTTAAATCTGTACGGTTGTGTTGACATTTCATTGACTACAAATGTGTTAGAACATGTTCATCTCAAAGATGAGTTCGTTCAGAATCAGCTTTATCACAAATCAACAAACGCGATGTTGTTCACTTCTCATACATTCTCGTTGCGCTGTTTTCTCATCCATCTCTGCTCAGTGCATTTGTCCGTAGACTGTGGGCGTCTCTGGGCTTCAATGGGACTGAGTGGAACAGTTTTTTTCATTGCCTCAAACCTGGACGGTAATTGGATAAATGCCACGATGTTGTCCCGCCCCCGGACGCCGGGCATCTCTGGGGGTGAATGGAGCTGTGGGCGAAGCTCAGCCGGGTTGGATGCCCGAATCCCACGTGCTGATTGGAGGATCAGTCAAAAGGCTGAATCCTGTTTGATTGACAGCTGTTTTGAGACCTACTCCCTCACTGACACAATTCAGTTTAATACCGTTGTGCATTCCGCTGTGAAACCAAGAGAGAAACCACTACGAAATTACTTGTTCATTTCTTGCACTGTAAATAAAACACACTCATTGTACTTCCTTGTTTCAATTTAACATAATTTCAGCGTTTTCTTGTTTCAGTTACATAATTTAATCATTTCTTGTTCGAGTTTAATATCGTTTTGTAGATAGTTAAATCAATCATACTGTCGGCTAGGTCGGAGTGAAAGGAGCATCTCTTGTTTAAAAAGGCTGAAGTCTTACACCCACAACACAATGGGCCAAGGCAATCTAAGCAGAGAGGACACTGGTCCAGTCCCTGGAAAAGACGCCTACTTGGTACGATAAGGTCACTGACCATTTTCTTAAAAAGAAACGGAGGGCCGAATGTATGTTTAAATAATTTGACAATTTTTTTTGATGTAAGCCGACAATGTGCTTCCCCTGTCTGAAGGATGAGCAACCACCACTGCTCTGAACATCCAAATGGGTCATATCTGATGACCAGAAAAAGATGACAAACTGCATTTTACAACAATGACGTCATGACGTAACTAGTTATAAAACATAACAAATTAAGAAGGAATTAAAACAGTTTGTAGAAATCCACTCGATTTTTGCCGGATTGAATATAAAGATAGCTTTGAAGCACCTGGAGGGTTTAAATTCAAACGATTGTGAACTATTAGGGTCCAAATACACAAATAAATGTACCAAAGACTAATAAAAGTGGGTTTAACACAATATGACCCCTTTAAGACATGAGAAAATTAATTGTACACAATCTGACAAAACTGTGATTTTAGAGGTCTGGTACCCAGACTCAATTTCAGGACAAACTGAGACTGACCTTTACAGTTGTTGTTGTCAGTGAGTTCATAGCCAGTCCCACAGCTGACCTCTCTCTGACAACGGAATGAGCCCTCAGTGTTGATACAACGCTCTCCTCCCCGGCAGTTACTGGCTCCCAGCAAACACTCGTTAATATCTGGGAGACGAGCGGAAAACACACAAAACCAGAGGAGAGAATCACTGTGCTGACCCTTTTTGTTCACACTTTATGGGATGATAAAAACTTCCAAGCAAATGTGGATGCAGTACATAAGCCAATTACCTTCACAGCTCTTTCCATCTGGTTTGAGTCTGTAGCCTTTGAAACAGCCACAAGTGTTTTCACTCACACACTGATGAGCACAGGTCCCTGGAAAACAAACACATGCATTTATTTGTCAACTTTAAAGGTTAAAACAGCTCAGCTATGAAAAACTTTCTATTTGCTTGTAAGACTATACCTTGGCATGGGTCATTTACAACAGAATTGTCTTCGTTATCGGTGGTTTGATCCTTATTTGGTACTGTGTGACACAAGAGAAAAAAACAATGTGATTCCCACGTGTTAGACTACCTTAGACCACTTTTCAGTCGAACAAAATAACTTATTAAAGGTCCAGTGTGTAGAGATCTAATTACTGAAGTGGAATATAATACTCATAATTACATTCTCACTAGAGTGGAATCATTAATAATTGTTCTTTTTTTCCATTTGTAGCAGATTTGAAGTTGCATTACTGTCTCCTACAATGTTTGACGTTGGATCAGAGTTAATTTTTCCCTTAACCAAAAAGCACAGAATGAGCAAAACAAACATAGGCTCTAATAAGGGATCTTTGGTGTTTGGAATCAGTGTGGGTGGGGGTCAGGGTGAGGCCAGAACACTGTGTTCTGCAACTTCATAGCAGATGCCACTAAATATGACAAAATTGACAATCCCCCTTTTTTTTTTTTAACTGTTTACATTACCTCAATACAAAATATGACTCAAAATTACATATATCTGGAAAAACCTATTCATAACATATAGTCTGTCATAAGAAATAAATAGGTTGCATATTGTATTATGACTAAGAAAGAGTTTACTTCTTATGATAGACTATATTTAAGAAGAAGAAATAAACAGGTTTTATTCTGCATTTATTTTAGTTAAAAAATGTTTCCAGAGGAAAAATATCAGTTTCAGAAGATTTTCACAAAGTAAACACTTACTTCATTATATTGTCCAGCCAAATTACTATTACAAATTGAATCTTTAATTAACTACCTGAAATATTTTTCTAATCAATAATTATCCCATGGTTACTTTCTGTGATAACATACCTGGCTTATACTGCTTTGTAGAGTGAGCCCAAAGATAATGTTCACTTTTTAAGCTTTAAGCAATGGCCTCATGTATCCAGCAGGGGGAAGTGTAGCCATATGTGAGGACACATTCAGTGCCTGTGTTTCTCCACTTAAACCTCCTGACTTCAGATTCAGACTCAGTTTTATTGTCATTCAATCAATAGACATGATAGAACAAAATATAGTTACCCTGGCCTCTGTATTTGCAGCATGAAAATAAGACAAAATATTAAATTAAATATTTATTATCTAAATGGGATAGAATAACAACTACCATAAAATATAATAAAACAAGTGGTGCCAGGCACAACAAACCCTGCCCCTCACATGTATTGTAGTTTATTTTGGCATCAATCCAGCTGATGTGATCATGTCTATGCGTGTGCTGATGTCAGCATATCAACTGCCTCTATATATGTGCCAAGTTTGAATTACGGTGAAACAAAATGGATGTTTCTATAGACAAGTTAAATTCCGCCCATTATAAGTAAATGGGAGGAAAAAAAGATTTTAAAAATTCATTAAAAATTGGAACTATGACCTACTTTTTCCAAAATGTAATGACATCTATTCTGGGTCACTGGCAATCTATAAACCCAGTTTGGTATGAATTCAGCCAATAGTTTTGGTGGTACAGACATTTGAAATTTTGCCCATTATAAGTAAATGGGAAAAAAAAAAGATTTTAAAAATTATTTTTTTTTTTTTTTTTTTTTTTTACTTTGACCTACTTTTCCCATAATGTAAGCAGATCTGTTCTGGGTCACTGGCAATCTATAAACCCAATTTGGTATGAATTCAACCAATAGTTGTGCTGCTAGAGTGTTAACAAACAAACAAACAATCAAACAAACAAACAAACAAGTGGTGCCTGGCACAACAAACCCCGCCCCTTCAGACATATTCTGGGTTATTTTGGCATCAATAAACTGTTTCATCCATATTCAATATTTGTTAAATATAAAAAATTACATATGTGCCAAGTTTAAAGTAAATTGAAACAAAATTGATGTTTTTATAAACATTTAAAACGTCTCCGATTATACATAAATGGAAAAAGAAAAAGATTTAAAAATCTAACAAAAAATTTCAAAAACAAGCTATCACTTAGATATTTTGCAGAGTGATGCCTAAAAATAATCTCAATATCTCTGCAATGTTTCAAGTAAATTGAGTTAAAATTGATGTTTTTATAGTGATATGAAATTTCGCCGATTATAGGTAAACAAGGGGAAAAAAAGATTTTAAAAATTCATAAAAATTTTGAACTTTGACCTACTTTTCCCAAAATGTAATCTGTTCTATTCTGGGTCACTGGCAATCTATAAACCCAATTTGGTATGAATTTAACCAATAGTTTTGCTGCTAAAGTGTTAAACAAACAAACAAACCAAACCAAAAGCAATAAAACTCTGTACTGGACACAAGTTAATGTTCTGTCCTGTTCTTGTCATTTTCATGCAGTTTAGCCTGATTTTACTGCACGAGCAAAAAATAAACATGCAGCCTGCTGAATGCTTGACTTTTCACCCACACTCAGTTGCTCCTGTGGACACAGTCTGGTTGTCTCCAGCTCCATCCACACAGCATGCCCGGGACACCAGGCCACACTGGTAGCCCACAGACAGCTTGTGGTCACAGGGTAAGCCCTGCTCCAGGACTGCCTTCCCCAGTAGACAACAGTCGCAGCACATCTACACAAGGAAAGGTTATCATACAAGCTGAATAAACGGCGGATATTCATTCATAATGCAGCATTTTTTAGCCTCATAGCATAATTGCCTTAGTCATACTCTATGTCAGGGGTGTCAAACTCATTTTAGTTCAGGGGCCACATTCAGCCCAATATGATCTCAAGTGGGCCGGACCAGTAAAATAATAACAGTGAAAAAAGTAAAATTAAATTATGATAATGTTTACATCTACAAAAATCTGAATAACATGAACAACTGGAAACGTCTTAAGAAAAACAACTGCAATTTTAACAATATTCTGCCTCAGATTATCAGTTTATCATTTACACATGTGCATTACAACTTACATTAGAATTACAAATACACAAAACATTTAATAACAGGCAGAATACTGATAAAATTGCATTTACTTATCTTAAGACATTTCAGGTCATTCACATTTTTTGTAAAATAACAGTTTTTTCATATAAACATTTTCATGTAATTTTACTTTTTTACACTAAAACAAAGACAAAATTTGCTGTTTTCATTATTTATAGGTTTAAAATGACAGTATTTTACTGGTTCTGACCCACTTGAGATCTAATTGGACTGTATGTGGAATCTGACTTAAAATGATTTTGACATCCTTGATTGTTAATATCTTCAGTGTAATTTTTGTATTTCACAAATCCATCCACGGGCCAGATTGGATCCTTTGGCGGGCTGAATTTGGCCCCCAGGCCGCATGTTTGACACCTGTGCTCTATGTATCTGGGATACAAAACAATAATGACAAATGTCCTAATATAGTTTTATATTGTGATAAATATCATTGCATTGGTTTGTTTGATTTTATTTTTGCTTACAAAATGCCTCAGAGATGGTTTTTACTTAATTTCTCTCCACATTGATTTTTTTTTTTTTTAATCCATGACTATGATTTTAAATGTTCCACCTCTAAATTTCTCAAATATTCGTCATGCTCCGACTGTAAATAATAATTTTCTACCACAATTATCCATCTACTTTCTTCACATCTCACTTAGGAAGAAAAATCTCACATTAAACTTTAAGGAAATATTGATTTTATGAACAATATGGACATAAATATTGGGACAAATCATGGCTACAGCTGTAAAATATCCTGTTCATGCTGATTTGAGATGAAAACATCAATATTAATAATCAATATGATATTTATCACAATAGAAAACTATATTATGACATTTTTCATTACTATTTTGTATCCCAGACCCCTGTTAGAAAAGAAACGCCTGAATTTAACATGTCCCAATACTTTTATCCATGTAGTGTATGAATTAGCCAATTACGCTATGAGGCTAACGATTTTAAAAGCTTGCAAAAAAAAAAAGGAACAGAAAAAATATGTACACAGAAAAACAGAGGGGATTTTAGGATATTGTCGGTCAGTGTAATACTGCATGTAGACGAGAAAGGCTTTTAGACTGACAAATGAGGAGGAGGTGAATCAGACAGACAGAAAAGGAAGCTGATGAGAAGGCAGACTTCATAACAAGAAAGGCAGTAAGAAAGATGGACAGACAGACAGTGATGAGATGACATCATCCCCTCTGGCTAAAACACACTCAATCAATCATTATGGCAGCCTCGCGATGTAGGTAGGGAATGAGGATGAAAGGTGCGGAGTGTGGGGGATGGGTGTGTTTCAGTTTCTGTAATGAGAGCCTAAAACGTAACCATCTGTATGTGTATTTGTGACTGCACACCTGAACACACAGTAAAATAGCCTATCACAACTCTAATCACCTGTCTGTCCGTATTTGTTTACATCTGGGTGGCCTTGAGGCTGAGTGGGAAAATAAATGTTTCACAGAAATGTGGAACCTGAATCTAGTTATTAGTGGTTTAATTTACATAAAGCACCATATAAACAAATGTTACTGAATGAGGCAATGTAGTGGAATCGCTTTTCAATCTAGGTAAAAATAATAAAATACATAAAATATCCATTTAGTGTAACATGTGTCATAATTTTGACACGTGATTATTGATTTTACCGCTTGCTATCCATCTGTAGCATGTATGTTTTGTATTTTCTCATTATATTTGTGTGATAGTATCTCCTGGTTGTCAGTGAGATTTAAAGTTAAGGCAGGGTTAATGTTTCTTAATCAAATGTTTATATTGGAGCAATGTGCAGCTAAATTTGTCTTGTCTTGACGTGTTTTATATCCATTTAGAGATGGTGAAACCGTTCCCTACTCAGCCACATGAAACACATCTTATTGTTCTTACCTTTGGCACATTTATGAGCCACCACCTGCGCTGTAAAGTTGATCAAGTAATGGCAGGCTACACCTGAAAACACTGTCCCTGTCAACACAACCTCTGCTTTTTTTTTTTTTGCTAAACACTGTTTTTCCACGGTGTGTTGAAATAAAAGGGCATGTATACAGAGAGTTAGGTTCCAGAAAAAAAAAAACAAAGAAAAGGGCTGAAAAGTATTTGGACATGATCCTGCAGAAGATTCTAGAGTCGCAGCTGAATTTATAATCTATCTGACAGAAACAAGCTCCATTCCTCCCTGGAGTGACATGCCTCATCCTGCTCACAGCACACACACACACACACACACACACACATAGACACAGACACACACACAAACATACTAGTTTTGTTTCCATGGGTTTAGGGGACATTACATTGAGTTACATTCATTTCCCGGAGACTTACCTGAACCATAATGTACCTAAACGTAACCATTTCCTGACCATAATCTTCCCTTCACCTAGGGATCTCTAATGTAGCAAATGTAATGATGTATGTAGGGATGGGAATCGATAAGAATTTAACACTTTCGATTCCATTATCGATTTTGCTTATCGATCCGATTCCTTATCGATTCTCTTATCAATTCTCATTGGGTCAGGGAATGAAAACAGGTGTACAAACGGGTGTGTTTGCATTAACTGTCTTTTATATTTCCATCTCTGCACAGAAAATATAACATATACAATAAGTACCAATAATACAGTGAAAGTGAAACTAAAAATGCTTTACTAATTCCTCTATTGTCGCATTTCTACTATGTGTAACCGGTTCGACTCGACCTATCTCCCGTTGTTGTGCACCTTGTTTCCTTTCCCCTACCTTCGGAAACTTCTATTTGAGGGGGTACGACGTTTGTTGCCCGCACCGGAACTGGAAGTGGGCCTGGATGACGGCCTGGTGTTCATTCTGCTGCTAGATTCACCAGCACCACTAAGCAGCATATCAAATACGTGACATTCCTGTAAATGATTCACATGCTGTGGACAAAAGTTTGAGCATATTGGAGGGATTCCACCCTTTTGAAGAAATGGAAGCTTTGCAAGTGTTCCAGTGGACCTGGTGTCGTCTTTTTGGACCGTTTCTGCCTCAATGCCATGTTGGCTATGTTCTGACCAAAACAATGTAGCATACGTGTGACGTCATCGCGCATGCGCAACAAAGGCAGAATCAATAAGCAGAATCGTTAAGCAGGCAGGCAAACAATTCCAAGGAATCAAGCTACTGGGATCCGGTTCTCAAAAAGAACTGGTTCTCGATTCCCATCCCTAGATGTATGTGACAAATACTGTCGCCAGCCATGTAACAATGCACACACAAAGCATATGCTCTCATCAGTCATTCTTTTGAGTGTTGCATTGAATTCTCCTTATTTGTCTCTTTTTACAATATTTCCAATTAGGTACGCACATTTACACACATACACACAACAGATACAAGGTCAAACACACCTTCGTAGTCTTTGTCTCGCAGGTGTTAGCGAATAAAGAATCACAGACTCCTTGTTCTTTGGCCGTGTTGATACCAGTGGTGCACATGTTATCCTCAAGCACTGTTACACAGCACTGCTCCTGCACTATCCTGTCAAAAAGAGAAGCCATCAAACACAAGATATGTAAATATGTTTTCATCTTATCAGTAATTTTCTCAGTGCAGCACATCTCTCCTTTAACTTAGCCTATTAGAAGCAGCCTCAGGCAAGCCTGATAGGGATCTCATACTAAAAATGTAGGCATGAGTGGGTTGAAGAAGCCCTATGTGAATTCAGCAAAGAGCAAAGGAAGTTTTTTTTTTTTATTATTATTTTTTGCTACACTGACACTAAAGTTAAACTGGGCTGAGCAGCTGTCCTTTCTGTTGTTTCTAGGCCTGAGGTTAACCAACTCTTAAGTCCCTAGATGAACATTTGTCCCCCTCCCTGAGTCTTTAATTACAGTGGGCTTGTGCCTTTTTGGAAAGCATTACTCTTACAAAAACATCGCCAACACAAACCACTCCTCTAAGATAAGCATGCTGTGTCTCGTAAGAGCAAGAATCATCGGACACTAATTTGGTGACTAACGAATAGCTGTACATACAGTTTCTGTAAGCCCATGGGATCACTGGGGCAGAATCCTCCCAATATTTCCTCAGAAAATTGAGTCGATTTGTTGCAGATGTGATTTAACCCATAAAGACCCAAGCAGCAACCAAAATGTTTAATAACTTCTGAACAAGTAAACCTATCAATACTTTGAAATAATTGGTGTAAAATGCAGTTTGTCATCTTTTCTTGATCATCAGATATGACCCATGTGGATGTTCAGAGGCTCAGTTGTGAATGTGGAAACACCGTCATCTTCTACAACATTGATTCACCAGTAAAACCCATGGAGTCTGATCAATGACAGTGGATGAAGACACTTGTTTTTACATTCAGTTGTTGATATCTTTGCTGAAAAAGTAACTTTTTCTTCAGTTTTCTCAATTTTTGATACAATAACCTTCAACTTTGAGCTCAGCTTTTATGAAAATCCATATTATCAGCAAATTAAATACAGAAAAATACCAGATTTTTACTGAAAAAAACACAAAATACAGAGGACAATATTATTATAAATGTGATGAATCACTTAAAGGGGTCATATTTTGCTAAACCCACTTTTATTAGTCTGTGTTACATTTATTTGTGTATTTGAACCCTAATAGTTCATAAAGTTTGAATTTGAACCCTCCAGGTGCTGTACAGCTATCTTTATATTCATTTAGGCAAAAATCGAGTGGATTTCTACAACCCGTTTCAATTCCTTCTTAATTTGTTATGTCTATAAATAGTTACGTCACGACATTTGCACATATAAGGTCAAGATTTACGACAAACATTTCTCCGAGTACAACATAATTGTTTGTCAGCAGCTGCGGTTGTAGTCCATACTGAAAATATGTCCAAATTTTGAGCTGATTACCTGAAATGTTCAGTTGTTGGTTGTATTAATGAGCACAAGTGGCTGAACAGGACAGAGCGCACAGTCAACAACCTGGAGGGGGTGGGGCATGAAGTGGCTCATTTGCATTTAAAGGGCCAAACGACCTTTCTCCTGTCATTACTCAGAAATAGGGTTGAAGATGGACCTGTGGAGTTTAATTAATGAAGAATTCAGACCCAAGCATAGCGTTTACAGTTTATGTAGACCACAGGGAAATGTTTTAAAATGCATAATTCCATTTTTAAAAAAAAGCAAAATATCACTCCTTTAAGACAGGTTAAAAAAAAGAGAAAAATTCATTTGGGAAGTGACTTAAAAGCAGCACTGGGTCTTTATGGGTTAACATATTACTGTAAACCATATCAGTGTAACACACACTGACACAAAGTTACACAGATGACGTTAACTGTTGAGCTCCATCAAAATAAGAATCATAAAAATCTGAATCAGAACTGACGCAATAAAGTACTGCATATTGGTGTTATGGCTGCTTAAATGTCAAAAGCAATATCTAGAACAAGCGCAGTCCCACACTTACTAGCACTCCCCTCATATCGTTCTCTTACGTAATGTTTTGGTTAAATCAGATTTCACTGTATTGTCTAACATTTGCTCTGTATTAGCGCAGCCGGATTAGCTGAGGGTTGGTTTCTGTCTGGTCTGGATCTCTGTCTCACTGCGATTTTACAAGACAGAAAGCATTAAAACGCCGCCCCCTCAGCTCTCCTCTCTCATTTCCAACAATCCTCTTTATCAACTCTTACCAGAAATCTCATTGCACATAAACTACCGTAGGTTTCAAATTCACGTCAGCGCGCACACCTCCTCTGCAGATCCTTTTAAGGGCACAGTCGTGCTCCTGTTTTTCTTTTCTCTTCTCTCCTCTCGTCTTTTTCTCTCGCACTTTTTCCCCCTTTGGTTTCTGAAGTAATCATTGAGATTTCCTGTTATTGCCTCTCTCTATCCTCCCTCTATGTCGCATTTCACCTCTAAGGTATTTCCTGGGTTTTGAAACAGGCCCTCTTCTCACCCCCCTAACCCTTTTCCATCCCCAAATACACCCTGCTCCCCAACAAACCTCTGCCCTTTTCCTCTCTTCCCCTCAGCCTATAATTTAGACAAATTTGGGATCAGTTAGGGTGGCTATGGTAAATGTGTTTGCCATCAGCCTTCACGGCAGCGGCAACTCTCCCTGGCTTATAGGCCTGAACCTGTGGCAGCACACCTTCTAGGGTTTCTAGCAGACCTGTTATTATCCCATCATTATTAGTGTTTCCTGCTCTCACGTGAAGTGAATAATGTGGCTGGAGATTTATGGGAGTGAGGTAAAGCAATCTCATATTAAGGGCCTATAGACATTTCCCCCATACACGGTGCAGATTAAATCCCTCGCAGCCAATACTGCTGGGAGCTTCTGCGGTGCAAAGAGAAAATGTGAGGTTCTACAGCGACAAAAGGTGCCGCAGTTAATGACTTGTAAATCCGAGTAAGCCCCCAGCAAGTGCTCTAGACAACCTTCTTAACCCTTTATCAGGTAAGTGACTGTTTTTTATCATTTCCGCACACATTACAAAACAGTGACAGCAACAGTTACAGTCAGGACAGTGAGACAACAATCTCAGGTCCAATGTGGTCTACAGGGTCTACAAGGTCCACCTCTGTATGAACAGTGAGTGTACCTGCTTTGTTAGGTACCATGAAGTAATGGTACTAATGTAAGGAATGATGTTCAAAGGGATAAAGTGGATGTGGACAGGGGTCTGGATCAGCACTTATGTCGGTCTAATGTTCTAAAAGTGATGTTCTAATGTTCTAAAATACATGTTCCTTTCACCTTACGTGTGCTTTTCTTGTATTTTTTATATAAACTTCCTGGATTTTTTTTTTTTTTTGCCACATATGAGAAAGGAACCAAATATGGTAACTTCATTACCCCTTTCATGCACAGTGGTCACTCCAGTGGACAGTTCTTCTCCAGCTGTTCTCTTGTGTATTCATGGGTTTTGTTGTTTTAGTTCCATATCAGCCAACACAGTGGACACTTTTGCACCATCCCATAATAATACACTGACATTCATACCATAACTGTAACTTTACTGTTCTTGATAAACCTGATCTGCACTAACACGTTTGAGTGTAAATCAATTGCTAATAAAAATTGGGAATATGATAAAAATGTGAGAAAACATCAGATTAGCTGCATGAAAAATCTTTTGTTTTGATAGTTTTCCCACAGTATATCACTTTCTGATATTGCATTCTTTGCTTCAAAAATCAAACACATGGTGTCCAGCGGAGTAGACATTTTTGGAACTCCATGAAAAATTATGAAGGTAGATCTGTTTCTTTATTGCTTTAACCCAAAAAAAAAAAAAAAAAAAAAAAAATATATATATATATATATATATATATATATATATATATATATATACATAATTTATTTATTTATTTATTTATTTTTTTATTTATTCCATTAAAAAAATTTAACTTCAAGAAAAAAAAAAACTTCCTCAATCAAAGAAAAAAAGTGTTCAGTTTTTGGATCTTAATATTTTTTCCATTTGTTTTATTTTGTTACTTTTAATTGTATTTCAGATTATTTTATTGAATATTTTACCAGTTAAATCACCCAAACTTGTTTTTTTAGACTTTGTTTTCTAGTAGTGGAATGAATCACAGTACATTTACTATGCTACAAATACAAACCAAAAACAAATATTTTCAATCAAAAAAATAAAAAAAATTTACTTCACTCAAAAAAAACAAAAACAAAACCTTTTCAATCAAAGAAAAAAGTGTTCAAATGCAATTTTTTGGATCTTAAATGTTTTTTTTCTTTTTTGTATTCAACACTTTTTTTCTTTGATTGAAATTTTTTCTTTATTGCAAATTTTTTTTGATTGAAAATATTTTTTTATGGTTAGAGCAATAAAGAAACAAATCTACCTTAATAAAAAATAGGTTCGATAAAAAAATTCACTGCAGTGCACTGTTTTTTCATGCCTAAAGAGGAACAAAAACACTCAGGAAAAAAATCTGGACAAAGGTTCTCATAATTTATGCCTGAAAGGGTTCATCTTGATTTTCTCCATGACAATAAAAATTGTAAAAAATTTCACAAAAGTAATAAAGTCTTGTTATGTCCTCCAATAAAACATTAAGGTTGAAATTTTGAGTATTTCTAAGAGTGCCCTATAAAGGGTTCAACCCTATGGTGTATAGGTGTGTGATCTGTGGAAACAGCCGTTTCCTTACCTGCATGTGTTTGATGCTGAGATAAGAGGAAGGGCTGCACAGTCTTCATCATCACTGGCACGCTTTTGTCCATCCTTACAGCAGTCTTCAATGGAGACCTGATCCACTCCTAGTGAAAACAATCCCAGGCACATTTTTGGACACGTTAACAGGTGCAAATTGTTAAACAGCTGCCTTACAACATATGCTGTATGTTTATATCGGTGCAAATTCATCCAGTGTGAGGAGTTTTTTTCCTGGATATGTTCATATGTTAACTGTTTCACTGCAGTGAGGAAGAGTGTTATTCACCTTCACTCATCACACCTGCTTACAGTGCACACACACAAAAAGCATCCAAAGAAATTAACTTACAAACATATTGTTAGCGTCATAGCATAATTGCCTAACTCATACACTACATAGACAAAAGTTTTGGGACACGTTGAATTCAGGTGTTTCTTTTCTAACAGGGGTCTGGGATACAAAACAGTGATGACAAATGTCATAATATAATGTTATATTGGGATAAATATCATTGCATTGTACTGGTTAGTTTGGTTGAAATTCTTATCTTTGCTTCCAAAATGCCTCAGAGAGGGTTTTTACTTAAAAGTGCGGGAGACTTTCGTGACCAATTTTTCATCAAATCTGTCAAACCTCAGTCATAGCCTTAGTATCACGAATCTGTAAGTCTTTCTGTGATTACTCACCTGAATCTCTTGCATTACGGTGAACAATTTCTTTGTGCCATCCACCGTAAACAAAACGTGTGTTTACAAACAGACCCGGGAGGTAACTCGGGCATCTTCGGAATTTTGTCACGACGTGCATTGTGGGAAAGGGAGGTTCGCGCAGCTGCCTGCAGCAGCAGCGCGATCATATGATATTATATGGATGAAACAAACACGTAGACACGTCTGAAACACGGAAACCACTGGAGGAATATGCATAGAGGGAAGGGAGCTCCTGCTGTTTCCGCATCGTGTCTTTAGCAGCTGCCGCTGTCAGGCGGCTGTGCGAGCCTCCGTTTCCCACAATGCACGTCGCGACAAAATTCTGAAGATGCCTGAGTTACCTCACGGCTCTGTTTGTAAACACATGGTTTGTTTATGGTGGACGGCACTTCGAAATTGTTCACTGTAATGCAAGAGATTCAGGTGAGTAATCACAGAAAGACTTACAGATTCGTGATACTTAGGATATGACTGAGGTTTGACAGATTTGATGAAAAATTGTTCACGAAAGTCTCCCACACATTTAATGTCTCTCATCATTGTTTTGTTTGTGTTTTTTATTCATGACTATGATTTTAAATGTTCTACATCTACATTTCTAGAATATTTTTCGTGCTCTGACTAAATAATAATTCTATACCACAACTAATGATCTACTTTCTCCACATCTCACTTAGGAAGAAAAATCTCCCATCAAACTTTAAGGATATATTGATGTTTATAAACTATATGGACAAAAATATTGGGATACATCAGAGCTACAGCTGTAAGATGTCCTGTTTATGCTGATTGAGATTTAAACATCAATATTAATATTTAATATACTTATCACAATATAAAACTATATTATGACATTTATCATGATTGTTTTGTATCCCAGACCCCTGTTAGAAAAGAAACATCCAAATTCAACATGTCCCAATATATTTGTCCAGTTGTGTGTGAGTTAGCCAATTATGCAATGAGGCTAATGATATCTGCAAAGCAAATATACAAGAATTACACTCATCTTTTCACTTTTTGTTTAAAGATAAGATAAGATAAGATTACACTGCAAATTTTCCAAAATAGGGAAATTTGCAGTGTTACAGTTGTTTATCCATAGTAAGAAGAATAAAAAGTATTTTAAAAAATATATAAAAATATTAAAAAGTAACATTTTGTTGAAAGGTGCCCTGCCACACCATTTTTACAGGAATGTTTTGAAATATGTTTGGTCCATATGTGTTTGTGTTATGCAGTGAATGTGAAAATGAACCGCTACCTCCTCTGTCTGCTATTGCCACTGAAAAGAAATAAGCACAGAAATCAGGTCAATTAGAAAAGCTGGTCAGTGTGACGCGTTAATGCCTGAACTCATTACTATTCATGAGCTCGCCTGGGTGAGACCACGCCCACAGAATTCGTCTTGCTCAGTGACAGTTTTCGTATACAGCAAGCTGGGGCACTGTAGGGGGGGGTAAACATGACAAACTCATGGGGCCCAGCATTCCCGGGGGGCCCATAGAACAGTGGAGGGGGCCCAGTGGATACAGGTTAGTAGTGGTGAAAATTCCGTGTAAGGTCCACCATTCAAGAGAGGCATAGAGGCTGGGAGTCAGACGTTCAAAGCATGTTAAGTTTCACTTTCAGCTACGTCAGTTCCTCTACTTGTTGCGCACAGAGTCTTCAATATTAACAGAGCTGCTACACTTCCATAGACTCTTGTTGTAAAAAATTGCAGATGAAATATGAACCTACTTCCGGGTAATGGAGGGGGCGATAGTTCCAAACACTGAGTGTAGCTGCGTCGGAACACACTCATTTCTATTGCAGCTGATCTACCAGTCCCAGCGCTAAGTTAATAAGGTATCATCATCTTTCAAATTATCAAGAGTACTTCCTGTATTAGCGAACATAAATGTTGTAAATTCTGTTTTCTTTGGTATGTGTTAGCGTTTGTATAGATTTATATCTTAAACAACTGTTATGTTGGATTTTCAAGTGTAGACCTATAGTTAGCTAAATTGACTTGTCCAGCTGTTGAGATTTAACCACTATTACCACAAATTATGGAGTTTTTAAGATAAGGTAACATCAAATCATGCCATAACTCTCTTTATAGGGCTCTGGTTTTGCAGGGTAAAGGATGCTGAAAAGTCAGGGTCACATCGGCTAGCTGTTAGCCAATCAGAGTCAAGCAGATTAGCATGTTGAATATTTATGAAATTGGCGCAAATTGAGCTGAGTTTTCCAGCAGGCTTTCTATACCAAGTTAGAATTGCTTGAAACTTGGTAACCAAGGAATTTTTTCCACAAAATGTGTTAGAGTCCATGGTAGACCTTCAGACATTACCACAAAAGTAACAAGAAAAGCACTTGGAGAGCGCAGACCTCCACCAAAACAGATCTGCCCCCCCATGTTTGTTTGTTTCTTGGTTTGTTTGTTTGATTGTTAGCAAGATAACTCAAGAAGTTATGGACGGATTTTCATGAAATTTTCAGGAAATGTTGATACCGGCATAAGGAAGAAATTATTACATTTTGGTGGTGCTCAGGGGTGGGGGGTAGGGGGGTCCACGGGGGGGCACCACTGATCGGCCTTGGCGGAGGTCTGCGCTGTCTTTTCTACAAAAGCACTCGGAGAGCGCCAAGGCTGATCAGTGGGCCCCCCCCCATGGAGCCCCCCACCCCCGATCACCACCAAAATGTAATCATTTCTTCCTTGTGCCAGTATCAACATTTCCTGAAAATTTCATGAAAATCTGTCCATAAGTTTTTGAGTTATCTTGCTCACAAACAATCAAACAAACACGCACGCAAGCATGCACACAAAGCAAAGTGATCACAATACCCCCTGGAGGAGGTAATGAAACACATGTGGCAGGACACCTTGAAACAGCAATTATCAATGAGCACAGAAAAGATACGTAACAGAACAAAGTCCTGAGTATTAAAATTGCACACTGCAAGAGAAGATTACACTATCAAAAAGAAAATGGAAACTCATCAGATACTGTCAGACAGTATAATAACAGAGTGAGTTATATTGATCACATTTGGACATCTAACTTAAACAATAAAAGGACAGTGTCGTTGCTCCTAAAGGCAAACTGCCTAGTGTCTCTAAAAGATGGAAAAACACAATTCAAAATCTGTCTGGCAATTTCGACTGCCTTTAGGCATTTTTGCCAAAGACAATGACTGATGGATATGTTGTTGCAGACACAAGTGAGGCTTTTTGACTGGAGTACAACCAACTCTGTGGTGATATGTCTATTTATTCATGTGGATTAGAGAGCGTGCAATGCCTCAACTCTGTAAACAATCAGCAGTCGCAATCACATCAAGTATATTCATTCGCTTGTGGTTTGTGTGATCTGCCAAACGTGAAATAGCTTTGGCAGATTGACTCCTTTAACATTTTTTTGCTCTTGGCTCAAGCCATAACAGCAGTGCCAAATTGCTATTAACAATAAGTCCCTCAAGAGAGAAAAGACAAAACAAACTCACCGTGAAATAAATTTTGTCGAAGCACTACGGGTTTGTTGGTGTTTCGTCACCAAACGCTCTGAGTTATTGGAAATGGTGATTGTGAAATACTTAAAACTTAACCAAACCGTCTGTTTGAGACACGGTGTCTGCTGTGAGAAGCCTGGCAAGAGTCGACATCTACAGATAATAACTTAGATTATTCAGGGAGGACAAGTGTCTGGAATTGTAGTCCTCAGTTTACAGATTTTCTCCCAAAGGGACACGAGGAATTTTATTACAACCTTTAAATCAAAATGAGGTAAATGCAGCAATAACCATCACGACATTTTTCTGCGTTGATAAACTTTGTGGCTTCAGCATAATTTGCAGGTTTTTATTACTTAATTCCTGCAACACAGAACAAAGTATGAGCATAATATTTCTTAAGTATTTACAGAAATCTAAAGGATGTGAGCCATTTCGCCCGCAAGAAAGGAAAGTACAGAATAAAAGCATTAGTGAATTTCTGCTCAGTGAAGGATGATTAATCTGGCAGAGAGCAGAGAATATAGACACAGTATTTATTAGTAGACAACCACAAAAGCTGACTCACTACTGACTTCGGGAAGCCTGGCAGATCACATAATCCTCTAGCCAATAAACCTGGTAGCAGATGGATGAAATGAGATGGCATTTTAAAAGGTTTTCACATGGGCCTACCAAATAGGCTCTCCCTCCCTCTCTTTTTCTTTCACTGAATGTTAGAGACCTATGTGTGCAACATATAGATTCCCATCTAAAACATTCAAATATATAAATAAGTCATTTAGTTAGGGTGAGGAAGGGTGTCATAGTGGCCAGATGAACTAAAATACAGTAAAGTAAATGCAATACAAGCAGGCAATAGACATGTCACTAGTAATATTAGTATCATGCATAAAAATACACAGTTAAACACTTCCTTTGTTGTATTATGCAACATTTTTATCTCCTTGACCATTATGTAGTCCATCCTTTTGCCAAAACCTCATAAGACCTCTGCCCATGTCTCCTTAAATAAGGAGGACATCTAAGGAGCACCTTTCCAGATTCCAAGAAATAACTAATCTGAATATATATTTCTCTCCAGGGACATGAGAGCATATTTTAAAGACAACACAGTCGTCACACACTGTAAAAGCTCCAGATGATTACTTATCCACACAGTAGCTCTCTGCTGATAACTACTATAACTCTAACCCACTAGGCATCGCAGAGTCATTCCAACGCCACCACTGTCTGCACTGTCTGCAAATCCAAATTGAAAGACCAGAAGTGTCCTAAACTGTGTGGTGCTGTTTTATCAAAAGAGGCAAACCAGGCCCAGCTGAGCTCTGGTCTTGATGCAGTCTGCCACGGTTCTCTGTCTCTGTGATGCATTGTCTGTCTGGAGAAGCTGATTTCCATCTTGGATGGCTGTTCTGGTTGTGAGGGCCATTCTGTCTTGGCAGCAGAGCACATGGCTTGTCTGCGTCTAGACGCCTCATGTAAACAAGGCTTAATGAGCCCGCTGGTGGAGCTCAGCCTAGACAGAGTAGTTGGCCTTAGCCAGACTTCACAGTGAGAGAATGCATCGCTTTCAAAGACTCTACTCGAGGTTTTTATTTTGTGAGCACACTGGTCACTGTCAGTCACAGAAAAAGCTCTTAGACATAAGGCAAATGCAACGTACTCTTTAAATATCTGTTTATCTCTGTCTCTGTTTTCTGTATGAATGTTGAACACAAATGTTAAATGTCATGATCTTCCAACTGCTTCTTCCATGCCACCCAGTATTTCTGAGAATTTTAGTCACGTTACTACAGGAGTAAATTTTCCTCCAAACTGACCTGTGGCACTACCCCCCAGGAACAAGACAGCTGAGAGAAAAGCGGCCCTGCTGACTGTGAAAATGGACCCAGTGCGTGACCAGGGGACCACAAGCATTTGGATATGGCTCATCATGCTACCCTTTGGTGACCCTACTGTGGGCGCTGGGGTATAAATCACACCCATGTGTCTAGACCATCCTGCCACTGGTTGTTGTGATAGGGCATCACTGCATACCAAGGCACTTGGCCTTTGACTTGCAGAGCAGAAACTACAGATGCTACAGCAGTGAGACAGATTATACCAAATGGACTCTGACACTGAATCGTGTAACTGGACTTGATTCTGGTCTATGGCGTATAAGAGCATATTAAAGGAAAGAAGAAATGCAGAGGTGTGGTGGAAATACAATCCTTTACACTGAGCAATGATGTGAGAGTTTATGGATTTTGTCGCATAATGCAATCTATAAAAGTTTGACTTGAATGACATCTTTAATATAATTTGTGACAATGTCTTATACATGTTGTGGTAGAAACATAAGCTTTATGAGGTGACATTTTAGATTCAGTAACGTGGATGTTGTCTCACACTGCAGTGTACAAAAGTTTAACCCTTTCATTCATACTGGTCACTACAGAGGACAGCTAATTCTACAGCTGTTCTCTTGTATATTCATGGGTTTTGTTGTTTTAGTTTCATATTGGACACTTATGCATCATCTCATACACTGGCATTCATACCATTACTGAAACTTTGCTGTTCTTGATAAACCTGATCTGCAGTAATATGTTTGAGAGTAAAGCAATTGCTTCTTGTTGTTGTTACTAAACTGCAATTAACATTTTTTTTTTTTACAAAAAGTTTTTTTTTTTAATATTATCTCCATGAATTGAATAATGACTAGTATTAGAGCATGTTAAAACGTGAGAAAACAGCAGATTAGCAGCATTAAAAATGTTTTTTATTTAAGAGTTTTCACACAGTATATCAATAAATACATATTTCTTTGCTTCAAAAATTAAACGCATGGTGTTAAGCTGAGTGGACATTTTTGGAACTCCATTAAAAATACATTCATAAGAAAATTTAACAAAAACTAAAGAAGTATAAAAACACTCAGGAAATAAACCTTAATTAACCCTTTCATGCACAGTGGTCACTCCAGTGGACAGTTCTTCTCCAGCTGTTCTCTTGTATATTTATGGGTTTTGTTGTTTCAGTTCCATATCAGCCAACACAGCGGACACTTTTGCACCATCCCATAATAATACACTGACATTCATACCATTACTATAACTTTGCTTTACTTGATAAACCTGATCTGTACTAACATGTTTGAGTGTAAATCAATTGCTAATAAAAATTGGGAATATGATAAAATGTGAGAAAACATCAGATTAGCTGCTTTAAAAATCTTTTGATTTGATAGTTTTCACACAGTAGATCACTTTCTGATATTGCATTCCTTCCTACAAAAATTACAAAAATTAAACACATGGTGTCCAGCGGAGTGGACATTTTTGGAACTCCACAAAAAATTATGAAGGTAGATTTGTTTTTTTATTGTTCTAACCAAAAAAAAAAAAAAAAAAAAAAAAAAAAATATATATATATATATATATATATATATATATATATATATATATATAGTATATATATATATATATATATATATATATATATATATATATATATATATATATATATAGTTAAAAAAAATTTCAATTTAAAAAAAAAAAATCACTTCAATCAAAGAAAAAAAGTGTTCAAATGCAATTTTTTTGGGTCATTTTTTTTTTTTTTTTTTTTTCATTCAAACACTTTAAATTTTTTTTTAATTTTATTTTTTTAGTTAAAGCAATAACATAGCAACAAATCTACCTTCATAAAAAAAAATCAATTGCATTGTTTTTCCATGCCTAAAGAGGAATAAAAACACTCAGGAAAAAAAAAACGAAACTATGGTTCTTATAATTCATGCATGAAAGGGTTAAAGTTAGAAAAAAAAAAAAACAACTTAAATGACAAAACCATTTCTTACATTTGTGGCAAGAAAAATAAGAAGCAGTAAATCAGTACATATGCTATATTACACTCCATATTTAGTGACATAAATAATGGCATTTTGAAAGTAATCTCTATTCCAGTGTCAATCTGGAACATTGTGAGGAACACAGCTTTGTAAACTGATCCTACATCGCATGCCCCAACTAGTCCTATGAAAAATTCATCACCTCCCTGGGTCTTCCCCTTTGTCTATCATCGACTCTATTTTTTTTTTATTTTATTTTTTTTATTGTTAATATCATTACAAATCATGTGACTAAAACCCACCGGAATAAACTCATTAAAGTTTTCCATTCCCTTCTATTGTTCTGTGGTTTGTTCCAGTTTCCAGCAGTGTCCCAGCTGGGATCTGCACAGTTTACTGCAGGAAGGTAACTTACCTTGACCAAGGACAACTCCGAGGAGAGAGCAGAGCAGCACAACGCACGGACCCATTGAAACAAGGAGAGGAGGAAGAAACACAGATCAACTGAAAAAGAGGGGGGAAAAATGTCCCAGATAGTGCCTGTGTTGGGTTTTCTGCAGGATGCGTCGATAAACAGCACCGCTCCTTTGATAAAGATAGAGTGAGTCCGATGAAAAGAAGTGGATGTGATGGAGTTTGAGCGTCGCAGTTGCAGCGTGACTGAGGAATGAGCGTCTAATTATGGCACTGTAAGGGGCGGGCGGGGACCACAGACACACACACTGACTTATTAGGGGTTGATAGAAACATTTTACTCGTTAGTCAATTGCTTAACCCTTTCATGCATGAATTATGAGAACCTTAGTCAGGATTTTTTATCTGGGTGTTTTTATTCCTCTTTAGGCATGAACATAACAATGAATGAATGTCTTTTAATGAACCTTTTTTTTTTTTTTGTTTTTTTTTTTTGAGTTACATAAATGCCCATTAAGCTGGACTCCATTTGTTTAACCCTTTCATGCATGAATTATGAGAACGTTAGTCAAGATTTTTGGTAACACTTTACTTGAAGGTCTAGTTTATAATGCATTAAGCGCGCATTCATAAGACATTATAATGCATTATAAAAGTCATTACAACAGTTTATGATCATGTACAACAACTTATACCAAGCTTAATAAAGTATTATAAGTGCAGACATAATGTATTATAAATTCAGCTTTCATAATGTTTTATACATCCATACCAAAGCAGTGTGAGGGAATTTATTTTTTTTAGGTGGGGAACTTTTGTTAGGTTTTGTCACTGGTCTCTATACCCATCTATTTTAGGGATTTCATATTTATTAAAAAAAAAAAAAAAAAGTGTTTGAATTAACAAAGATTTGGAGCTGCCACATTATTTTTTATTTATGTATAAAGCTACATGTAACACTTCGATTTACTGTTTCTGTTCTTTTAATGTTTTGTTTTTGCAAAATAAAGAGTTATTAAGAACACTTTGATGTATAATTTTTGACTTACACTTTACTCAGAACCAGCAGATACTGCTCATACGTCATCATACTTGTGTTTGTAACAGGCTGAGTACAACGGCTGAACCCAAAAGCAAGACCACGAAACAGACGTGAAGTCTAGTGTGTTTATTAAACACTTTGACAATGAGAAAAACACAACACAGAATAATTAATAACTCTGAAGCCACTGAGTCCGGGGGTTGACGTCTGGGCCGCGAATGGAAACGGCTGGCGACCAGCGTGGCTGAACCAGGAAAACCCCAGCGGAACCCCAACTAGGGACAAACAAAGGGAGGTCAAAAAACAGGCCAGGTCATACATGGAAAAGCAGACAGTTAAGCAACGGTACATGGGGGACGGGCAAAAACTCACGGTCAGTAACCCAGGCGAATGGTCGAAGCACAGGTAAACGGTGGAGGTTGAGGTAACAAGGGGAACAGGCAGAATCAGAGTTGGGTACACGAACTAGGTCGTAGACGAAAAGGCAGAACAGGAACGGGCAGAATCAGTGGTCGAAGGACGAAACGGGTCAAAACGGGCAGACAGACTGACAGGATCCAAAACGCTGGTGAGTGAGCACAACAAGTTGTAGAACACAAACTGGCAGAGAAACAGGGGAAGACACAGGGTTTAAATACACAAGAGGGAGGGAAGACAATTGGACACAGGTGGACACAATCAGGGAAAGGAAGTAAAGACACCAGACATGACACATGAGGGAAACTTAGCCAAATAAAACAGGAAATGACAGACAAAACAGAAAAGACAGACAAATCCAGACAAAGTCTGGAAGCCGACATGACAGTGTTATAATATCATCAGTCATCCTGTAACTTATTATTGATGTTTATAAGGCATTATTCAGTTTCAGAAACTACATGTCAGAGCAGTTCTCTGTGTCTTCATAACTGGTTAGGGTTATGATGGTTAGAAAGTGTTATGTAACCCAGGACTGGAGATTCCTCCTTCAAACACAGTTGTCACTTTGGTATGGATGTATAAAACATTATGAAAGCTGAATTTATAATACATTATGCCTACACTAATAATACTTTATTAACCTTGGTATAAGTTGTTGTACACGATCATAAACTGTTGTAATGACTTTTATAATGCATTATAAATGCATTATAATGTCTTATGAATGTGCGCTTAATGCATTATAAACTAGACCTTCAAATACAGTGTTACCAGATTTTTTTTCTGGAGTGTTTTTATTCCTCCTTAGGCATAAAAAATAATTGCGATCAAGTTTTTCTTTTTTTTCATGGAGTTACAAAAATGTCCATGCATTTAATTTTTTAAGTAAAGAAATATGTATTTAAAACCCAATATCAGAAAGTAAAATGAAAACAATGAAATAAAAACATTTTTAAGGCTGCTAATTTGATGTTTTCTCACATTTTAACATACTCTAATGCTAGTTAGTACCTCATATAATATGCAAAAAAACAACTCTTTTTGTCTAACAAATAACAACTGATTTACACTTAAACATGTTACTGCAGATCAGGTTTATCAAGAACAGCAAAGTTATAGTAATGGTATGAATTGCAGTGCATTATGGGATGTTGCATAAGTGTCCACTGTGTTGGCTCATATGGAACTAAAACAATAAAATCCATAAATATACAAGAGAACAGCTTGGAATAACTGTCCACTGTAGTGACCAGTATCCATGAAAGGGTTAACCCAGGGGTGTCAAACTCATTTTAGTTCAGGGG
This sequence comes from Sphaeramia orbicularis, assembly GCF_902148855.1. Classification (NCBI taxonomy): domain Eukaryota; kingdom Metazoa; phylum Chordata; class Actinopteri; order Kurtiformes; family Apogonidae; genus Sphaeramia; species Sphaeramia orbicularis. The sequence goes on along the minus strand of NC_043962.1, from coordinate 45,395,699 downwards.
CCACATTCAGCCTAATATGATCTAAGGTGGGCCAGACCAGTAAAATAACATAAATAATAGGTTAAAAACTTATAAATAATGTCAACACCAAAGTTTTCTCTATGTTTTTGAGTGAAAAAAGTTAAATTACGTAAAGAAAATGTTTACATCTACGAACTGTACTTGAACATAACATGAACAAATAATAACCTGAAAATTCTTAAGAAAAATAAGTGCAATTTTAACAATATTACGCCTTAGTTTATCATTTATACATGTGAATCACAACTTACAGATCACAGCGGATCTACAAATACACAAAATATTTAGTAACAGGCAGAATATTGGTAAAATTCTACATACGACTTGAGAAATTTTATATTGTCCATATTTGTTCAGGTTATTCACATTTTTTGCAAAAGGATAGTCTGTAAATATACAGGGTGGGGAAGCAAAATTTACAATGAACATTTAGTTGTTTTTTCTCAGCAGGCACTACGTCAATTGTTTTGAAACCAAACATATATTGATGTCATAATCATACCTAACGCTATTATCCATACCTTTTCAGAAACTTTTGCCCATATGAGTAATCAGGAAAGCAAACATCAAAGAGTGTGTGATTTGCTGAATGCACTCGTCACACCAAAGGAGATTTCAAAAATAGTTGGAGTGTCCATAAAGACTGTTTATAATGGAAAGAAGAGAATGACTATGAGCAAAACTATTAGGAGAAAGTCTGGAAGATACTATTAAAGAAGAATGGGAGAAGTTGTCACCCGAATATTTGAGGAACACTTGCGCAAGTTTCAGGAAGTGTGTGAAGGCAGTTATTGAGAAAGAAGGAGGACACATAGAATAAAAACATTTTCTATTATGTCAATTTTCTCGTGGCAAATAAATTCTCATGACTTTGAATAAACTAACTGGTCATACACTGTCTTTCAATCCCTGCCTCAAAATATTGTAAATTTTGCTTCCCCACCCTGTAAACATTTTTCGTGAAATTTTACTTTTTTTACACTAAAAAAAAATTGCAGTTTTCATTATTTTTAGGTTGTTATGATTGTATTTTACTAGTCTGACCCATTTCAGACTGAATCGACCTAAAATGATCTTCACATCCTTGATTGTTAATATCTTTATTAGAATTTTTGCATTTCACAAATACATCCTCAGATTGGACCAGATTGGACCCTTTGGCGGGCCGGATTTGGCCCCCGGGCCGCATGTTTGACATCTGTGGTTTAACCTTTTCATGCATAGTGGTCACTACAGTGGACAGTTATTCTACAGCTGTTTTCTTGTATATTCATGGATTTTGTTGTTTTAGTTTCATACCAGCCAACACAGTGGACGCTTATGAACCATCTCATACACTGCAACTGATTACATTACTGTAACTTTGCTGTTCTTGATAAACATGATCAAACATGTCTGAGTGTAAATCAGTTCCTTGTTATTGTTATTAGACTGTAATTAACAAGAAAAGTAGTTTTTTGTTTGTTTTTTTTTTTGCATATTATCTCCATGAAATGAGTAATGACTAGTATTGAGTATGTTAAAATGTAAGAACACATCAAATTAGCAGCATTAAAATGTTTTTATTTCATAATTTTCTCACAATATATCTATAAATGCATGTTTCTTTGCTTCCTCAAAAATTAAACACATGGTGTCCAGCTTAATGGACATTTTCTCAACTCCATGAAAAATAGCTTCATAAAAAATGTATTTGCATTGTTTTTTTAAAGCCTAAAGAGGAATAAAATCACTCAAGAAAAAAATCTTGATTAAGGTTCTCATAATTCATGCATGAAAGGGTTAATTTTTGAAGCAAAGAAACACAATTCTAAATTGCAATATCAGAAAGTGATAAACTGTGTGAAAACAATGAAATAAAAACATTTTTATGCAGCTAATCGGATGTTTTCTCACATTTTAGCATATTCTAATACTAGTTCTTATTTCACGGAGATAATATTTTTTTTTTAAAAGTTTTTTCAAGAAAACTGTTAATCACAGTCTAAAAACAATTAGCAATTGATTTCCACTCAAACATGTCACTGCAGATCAGGTTTATCAAGAACATCAAGTTTCAGTAATGGTGTGAATGTCTGTGTATCATGGGATGGTGCTGTGTTGGCTGATATGGAACTAAAACAACAAAACCCAGGAATAAACAAGAGAACAGCTGGAGAGTAACTGTCCACTGGAGTGACCGATACCCATGAAAGGGTTAATGATAACACTGGTCAACAAAAAATTTATTGTTTAAGTTTTTTGAGCTGATATAGGATAATTTTGGTGTGCTGAATCCAAAAATCACATTAATTTTGCTCACTCAGGTCAACTTTCTGAACTATGCTACATATTGGCTTTTTAACATTTTTGCTTACATTTATGGGCATTTTCACATCATATGATACAAAATTCTTTCATATTTCTTGCAATAAACGAGTTCTGAAGATTTTACTTTTGCCAATTTATGATTAATGTTTTTTTTAATATTACAGGTGAATGAAATGGCTTCGACTAGAAGATCTTACAAAAATAAGCCTGACGTATTCTGCTCCATCTGCGGTGAATACACCATTGTACCTAACAGGAATCCTGTTAGAAAATGATTTTTTTTCTCTTAAAACCCTTTTTTGGGTGAGAACTATATAAAAAAAATCAACTGATAAAGTCACAAAAATGTAATCAATTTTGTGAGAAGATCAAATTTTTCCAAATCAAATTAGCAAAAAAACCTGACCTGATTGAGAAAAACAGACGTCATTTTTGGATTTAGCGGTGCAAAATGGTCCTAATTCAGTTGAAAAAACCTAGACAACTTGCAAAAAACATTTTTTTGTAACCCAGTGTAATGGTCAATTTTTATCTTACGAAGAGTTTTTGTCTATTTATGATTTCCCTGTCACTCCAAAAGAATATGCCATAGTTTTTGATGCAATACCAGATGGAGTTAGAAGGTTACTGATGTCTGCTCCTAAAGGTAAAAGTTGTATTGTCCCAGAACTAAATCCTGTTAACATATATATTGGTAATATCTGTCCTTTACTGAGTGATAAAGCCACTAACCAATGTATTAGAGAAATTATTGAAAGAGATATTGTTTCCAAACCTGCAGCTGTTTTTTATTGGAATAATACTTACTATGACATAGACTGGAAAAACACTTGGATCCTGTTAAAGAAATGTATTATTACTAATAAGGTACGAGAAGTTACTTTTAATCCATAGATGTTATCCGGTGAAGACCTATATGATTAAATATAAAATAAATATTGATACTCTTTGTTCTTTTTGCAGCAACGCAGAGGAAACAATATGTCATTTATTTTGGGCTTGCACCGACACACATATATTTTGGATTGATTTAAATAATTTTATAAACACAAAAATTGACTCTTCGTGTAAACTGAACTTTCAACACATTTTATTTGGCCTATCACACATTGATAAAATAACTCCAGAAGAAAGATATATTATCGACCTTTTGATTATTTTTGCCAAATTTCACATTCATTGCTCCAAATTTGCACATCAACGTCCAAACATCACTGTTTTCAAAGCCCTTTTTTCCAATTACGTAGACAATTTGAGAAACAGTATAAATTCTAAAGCAAATAAAACAAACAAAAAAAAAAAATATGTCAAACGTATAATCTTATTCAATTTGTGTAATTTCGATTTATTTCTCGAGCAATTTTTTTTATTTTTATTACATATGTTTATTTATTTTTATTTATTTATTTTTTTTCTTTTCTAATGTCTTACATGTATTTCTCTATATAATGTAAAAAGATTTTGTGAATGATGGAATTTTCTACCCTTGTTGTTGTATACTATTATGTATATTTACTGTTCAATGTTAATTGTTCAAATTAAAAAACAAAAAAACAAAAAAAAAACACTGACTTATTAGGCTGATGATCAAAGAGCATATTCACCAACATCACCAACTCTGCAGAGGAATTAAAAATAAAGTATGTTTTGCAAGATTGGTTATTGCACTAAGTGGGTTTATACAACTGTTGCCATAAGGGCAGATTACATCATTTAACTCAGGGGTGTCAAACTCATTTTAGTTCAGGGGCCACATTCAGTTAAATTTGATCTGCAGTGGGCCGGACCAGTAAAAAAAACCCCATAATAATATATAAATAATGACAACTCCAAATTTTTGTTTTTGTTTTAGGGTAAAGAAGAAAAAAAACATTAAATTATGGAAATACTTACTTTTATAAACTATCCAGACAAAAAAGATGTGAATAACTTTAAAAAACTGAAATTTCTTGAGAAAAATAAGTGCAATTTTAACAATATTTTGCCTCAACTTATTATTTCTACATGTGCATTATGGATCGAATCTACGAAGACACTTAACACTCAATAACAGGGAGAAAATAGTTAAAATTGTGCTTCATTTTCTTTAGACATTTCAGGTTGTTCATATTTGTTCAGGTTATTCACATTTTATTGTTACAGGATAGTTTGTAAATGCAAATATTTTCGTAATTTAATGTTAGTTTTTGCACTAAAACAAAGACAAAAATTTGAAGTTGTTAATTCAAGATTTTTTGCTAAATTTAAGATTTTGGTTTTTTTTTTGCTTAACTGAAGATTTTTTTTTTTTTTGCTTAATTCCATTTTTTTCCCCTTAATTCAAGCTAATTTTTTTTTTTTTGCTTGATTCAGTTCAAGACTGTGGAATTTTTGACTTTGCAAAAACATCCCAAGGGCTGGACTGGACCCTTTGGCGGGCCGCATTTGGCCCCCGGGCTGCATGTTTGACACCCCTGATTTAACTGGTAAATTACTCTGGTTTATAAATAATAAGCTTCCAGAATAGAGGGTATGCACATACGTCACTTCCCCCCCGGGCCACGCCCCTCTAAGTCAGACTGACTGGCAAAAACCAGCCTGCTCATCATGACGGAGTATAGCAGTAAACACAGCGAGACCAGGAAAATGTGAAATATGAAATTAAATTAAGGAGGATTGGACTCGACATGGATCTATACGAGCTACCAAAGAACAAGTGGTCCACGAACATTGACATGTGGCTTGAAATCACATATTCTGACATCCAGGGTGTAGGGGATCATCGCTATTTTTACCTGAAACAAATATACATGGTTTCATCATCACTGACAACCAGGGTCCAAAACTAAGCAGAGAACCAACTGATCCAAAGTGCATTCACAGTAGACCGTGTACTGACCCCAGTGAATATATGCAGGATCTACTGGGACTGAGGAGATTTACTGAGTCTAGTTCAGCTCAAGTACTTTATACAACACACATACTACTGCTGTGGACCAGCAGGGACTTTCTTCTTGTAACATTATGGCTTTGTTGTCAGAATATGATGACTTTAATCTCATAAATGAATGACATTTTTGTTAAATTCTGATTTTATATATATATATATATATATATATATATATATATATATATATATATAAAACTATGACTTTATTCTCATAACATTGTGATTCTTTTTGTATTCAACGTTATCATAAAATTACGGGTTTTATATCAATATTTTATGACTTTATTCTCGTAGGGACAAGCGTCTTTATTTTCTCATGTTGCCCTAATACTTCATCGTACCTTTATTCTCCAGTACCCCCGCATTTGAAAAACTAGGTTAGCCTCAGTTTAAGTTAGTTTACTAATCATGTAGGAGCACAAGGTTCAGAATCACAAAATGAAGACAAAAACCATGAAAGATCTGATCAGGAAACCAAGAGCTTTACTAAGAAGTAACGTTAGCCAAACAATACGTCATTTAACGTATGATTTAACCCAAAAATACAACATAAATTAATGTTACCTGACATGAAACGGGATCCACAAATCCAGGTTTGGTTTCCTGAATCCATCTACTTCTCTTTTCTTTGTCTTTCAGTGTCTGTAAAACAATAGCTCTGACTGCTTTTCAAACCTGTTCATACAATCAATCGCACAACAGCTCTTCCCCATTTTTATTGATTATTGTTCTTCAGTTTAGACGGTATTGAAGCCAGTGCTGTCACTCATCTCCCTCTTTGTGCCACTCAGTGGGCGTAACCACGGTGACATCCGCTAGCGGTGACGTCACGTGCATACCCTCTATAAAAAAGTTGTGAAACTGCCAAGTTTGAGACACTAAAAAAGAAAAAATAAGTCAAATATGCTGGGTGGCTGAAGTTTACATGATACAACCCAGATAGCAAATATTTTGGCAGTATCATGGCATACATTTGGCATTTTTGGCTTTCTTTTGGCATTATGAAAACCTTTTGGCTTAACTGTGGTATGACTAATGTTATCCATAATAGATATGGAAGCACCAGCAATATATGGCTGAGTTATGGCATATGTCTGGTTAACCAAAAGACTGGGCAAAGAGGGATGGTATGGCATGTTTATGGCAAGACAGAAGATTGACTAAAGAGCACCAACATCTTATTCCATATATGGATGTGTTTTGGTTGTGTTTTGGCATATTTCTGTAAAGCCAAAACACTGCGTAAAGAGTGTGAATTTCTACCCAGAACAAAACCCCACTTCATTTTAAAAGCATGATCAACACAAATTTTGGGTGAATTCTGGCCTCCTTTTGGCCTCTCTTTGGGCCAGTTTTGGCTACTTTTTGGCTGGATTATGGGGATTTGGGGCTTTTCTGGGACAATTATATGGCTATATTTTGGAAGTCCGCTATTAGTTTTGGGTGAATTTTGGCTTCCTTCTGGTTTGATTTTGGCTTGCCTATTTTGGGCCATTTAGGGCCCATACATCTGCCCAGAACTTTGCCAAAATGGCATGCCAGTTTTTGGCCAGATTTAAGCCATAATGATTTTGCTATCTGGGAATCTTGGGTTAAAATGTACAATTTTTAGAATTAATGAGAGACTGGGTTATTCTCAAAAGGAATGTTTGTCTCAGAGCTGCCAGATCTACTTCAAAACAGTCTGCACGTTACCATACATTCACTTTACACCAGTGTTATTCAACATAGGGGTCGGGACCCCACATGGGTCACCTGAAATTTCTTGTAATTGATAAAGATAAAAAACTTACTAATAAAAAATATATGGTGAGTTGAGAGACACAATAACAATACATAAAAGACAGGACGAACTCTGAAGCTGAAACTGAAAATAAAGTATGTTTTGCAAGATTGTTTTTTCCAGTAAATGGGTTTATACAACTGTTGCCATAAGGGCAGATTATGTCATTCAACTGGTAAATTACCCTGGTATATAAGTAATAAGCTTCCAGAATAAAAAAGTAGTGAAACTCTGCCAAGTTTGAGTCACTAATAAAAAAAAAAAAAAAGTCAAAAATGCTGGGTGGCTGAAGTTTACATGATACAATCTTGGGTTAAAATGTAACATTCTTAAAATTAATGAGAGACTGGGTTATTCTCAAAAGGAATGTTTGTCTCACAGCTACCAGATCTACTTCAAAACAGTCTGCACATTACACTGTAAAAAAATGACTGTAGAATTAGCACCAAAAGTTGTAAAATTGCAACATAAAAAAACTGTAAGTGACAACACAATGCAAAGTTGTTTATTTGAAAAGATTTTTGTGTTAACGATTGAATCAAATATAGCTGTAGTTTTTACAGGAAGAGTATGTGAACAAAACCAGATTTGTATGTAGAAATGATGTATTTCTATTGTTTTTAGAAAATAAAACTGTACATTGAAAAAGAATGTGGTGCTGTTTAAACTGCAAGACCATAATGTTGAAATAACGGCCTATTTACTTTTTTTTTTTTTTTTTAAATAAAAAAGTTGTTTAAAAAAAGTAAACATTTAACAATTTAACATTTTAAACTTGTAAATGAATGGGTTGGTAGAGTTGGTAGAGCAGCTCGTCCAGTAACCTGAGGGTTGGTGGTTCGAATCCTGGCTCAGACTGTCCATATGTCAAAGTGTCCATGGAAGACACTGAACCCTAAGTTGACCAGGTGGCTTTGGATACCATGAAGGTGTGTAAAATGTACTGAATAAGTGCAGTCCATTTACCATTTAAATCCAGTGTTAAATATACATGTTTAAAATGATAAATCTACATGTTACTCCATAAATATGTTTACAGTTGGATGTGTTTTTTACAGTATTGTTCTGGAAACCACAGCTGCCATTTTTTTTCCGTAAAAACAACAGGATTTTTTTACAGTGTAGTGAAACTCTGCCAAGTTTGAGTCACTAATAAAGAAAAAAATAAGTCGAATATGCTGGGTGGCTGAAGTTTACATGATGCAATCTTGGGTTAAAATGTAAAATTCTTAGAATTAATGAGAGACTGGGTTATTCTCAAAAGGAATGTTTGTCTCACAGCTACCAGATCTACTTCAAAACAGTCTGCACATGACCATACATTCACTTTACACCAGTGTTTTTCAGCATAGGGGTCGGGACCCCATGTGGGGAGCCTGAAATTTCTAGTACTTGATAAAAAATAAAAACTTACTAATAAAAAACATATGGTAAGCTGAGAGAGACAATCCTAATACATAAAAGACATGACAAACTGAAGCTGAAACTGAAGCACTGTGGCACTGTTTATCTGTCAAATGTTCATTGTGGTCAGTTTCAGATACTGCAGCTCTTTCATAATTCATAGTTTGAGTTGTTGTTTGCTCAGTATTAATTGTCAGCCTTGAAAATACAAGCTGGACTGACTGTACATATCCTGACCAGGGAAAATCAAATTCTCCCTTTGTGCATTAATCTACACCTGGCTTTTCTGCCTCCGTCCATAGTAATATACATTATTTAGCTTCAAAGTCATCTAAAATCAATATTTATTTGCAACATAGGATAGCAAACTATGCATGATCAAAAACAAATTGATTTTAGCCAAAAAAAAAAAAAAAAAGTCTCTGTTTTGAATGTCTGGGGTCGCCAGTAATTTGTGATGTTAAAATGGGGTCACGAGCCACAAAAGGATGGGAACCACTGCTTTACATGTTCCTTGTAGTGGAAGATGTATAAATCTATTGTATAAATGTACATAAACCAACATATATGTGTAATAACACTTTATCATATACATTGAAAACATCACCTAACCAATATTTTTGTCATTTGTTATCCGATTCTTCTTATAAAGTATGTAAGATTTAACACATTTATATTGCAGACCAGTGTAATTCATATATTAATGCATGATGGAAACTATAAAACCCCCCAAAAAGTTTAACTTGGGAGATGTGGTCTGCCATAGTATTTATTACCTACGGCAGGAATTGCAAGTGTCTTCAGGCTACTGTGTTGTAAAGCATGCGTGCACACATGGAAACTGTCTTCCCATCAATGGTAAAATAGACCTTTTCTGTCTGTGACTAATGATTGGACTGATTATTCCACATCTGGAGCTGGTTTTGAGGGTAAATATATGTTGTGGGTATGTCCAAACTGTAAGCCTTGAAACAGTTTGAATATTTCAGTTAAAGGGGGGGAAACATGTTTTAGCAAGTAGTCACTGCAGTCATTACATATGAGTTTATTGCACCATAAGGAAAGTAATAGATGAAAGTTAAGCTTGGCTCTGTAGTGCATCCTGCCTGGTGTATTAAACCCTGATAATGTCTACTCTCTGGTGTTACAGGTTAATTAACTCCTGCTGGAATTAGTTCAATCTTTAGTTGCAAATGTTCTTTACAAAAGACAGAATTATGCATTTGGCCCCAGAGTTAATGAAATAAAGCTTTTGTAGGAGTACCGCAGTGGTCTTAACATCACTCAGAGTGATTATGAAGTGTGAGAAAAAGCTGGGAATAAGTAAACCACACACTCGCACGTGCATGTACACACGAACACAGGAGATTTACCAGAATTGGCAAGAAAGGGGAGGAATAATTGCTAGACTGCATTATAAACATTTTGTACCAACTAGGGCCCTCTGCAAATTCAATCAGTCTACTGGCTCTGGGCACGGTGACAGAGAGAGGTTAAATGATCTTCTAATCAGAGCCATATGTCTCCACCACCAGTCTAGCCAGTCTAGAATCACCAAGGACTTGATATCGCACCACAGGCATAAGGGGGAGGCCACAAGTATATGGCAGTAATAAAAGAGTAACTGCACTGTAAAAGTGTAGAGTGTGATGAGTCGTGTCGCAGGATCTGTGATAGAGATTGAGACGTGTGCCACAGTCTGGCTTTTAATGGGATTTGTGTTGACAAGAAGACAACACTGTGGTGCTTTGCATGTTTTAAGTCATTTACTAAAACTCCCATATGCTGCACTGAGCAGAAGATGCAGAATGAACGTTGATATCCCTTCTTGACAGTCACTTTTCTTTTAATTTACTGTAAGCTTGAATTCTGTCATTAACCATTATAAATAAATATTAACCCTTTCATGCATGAATTATAAGAGCCTTTGTTGAGATTTTTTCTTGGGTGTTTTTATTCCTCCTTAGGCATGAAAAAAACAATGCAAATGAGGTTTTTTTTTCATGGATTTATAAAAATGTCCACTCGGCTACACCATTCATTTTATTCTTAAAGCACAGAAACATTTAGTTAAAACCCAATATCAGAAAGTGATATGAAAACAACGAAATGAAAACATTTTTAATGCTGCTAATCTGATGTTTTCTCACATTTTAACATACTCTAATACTAGTTATGACTCACTTGATTGATTGATTTGATTGATTGATGTATTTATTTCGAATATGAATGTCAAAACAGAAGAAAATAAATAAACAAAACACTTAACATAAGACATTTAAAACATATTTGAAAAGGAGTGAGAAGAAGCATAATTTATGAAATCCCACCCCTTGTCCTTAAATAATTCATAACAGTAATAATCTTCCTAGTTCATGGAGATAATATCCAAAAAAGAAAAAAAAAAAAAAACAACCCTTTTGTTTTTTTTTTTTAAAAAAACAACTGTTAATTACAGTCTAACAATTAACAATTGATTTACACTCAAACATATTACTGTAGATCAGGTTTATCAAGAACAGCAAAGTTACAGTAATGGTATGAATGTCAGGGTATTGGATGGTGCATAAGCATCTGAATATGCAACTAAAACAACAAAACCCATGAATATACAGGAGAACAGCTGTAGAATAACTGTCCACTGTAGTGACCACTAGAGGGTTAAACTCTGGTGTAAATATCAGTTCACACAGATTGATAAGGCAATCTGTTATAGTAGATGTATTACCAAAAATAACATTAACAGTCATAAAAACAGAGTTAATGGATTACTCAGAGTATGTTTGATGTAGAACATGAGGTGTTTTCATTAATGTTATCGACAAGACTGCAAAGTTGTGCATGTTTTAATTAATTTACCAGAAATTCCATAAACTGCACAAAGTATAATATACATAACAAATGTTGACGTCCCTTCTAGTCTTATTTTCATTTAATTTAATATAATTTACCTTCTTTATGGAGAAAAACAATGCATCATGATTGAGTAGGCAATCTACCACTGAAAATACATTAGAATCATAACAACAAAAACAGATTTTATGCACAGTTTAATGGGTTATGCATCCAAAGCAGTGGGTTTGTATCAGTGTTTTTCAGCCTTGGGGTTGGGACCCCATGTGGGGTCGCCTGGAATTCAAATGGGGTCGCCTGAAATTTCTAGAAGTTGATAAGACTAAAAACTTACTTATAATAAAACTATATGATGAGTTGACAGAGACAATCCTAATACATAAAAGACATGACAAACTGTGAAGCTGAAACTGAAGCACTGTGGTTCTGTTTATCTGTCAAATGTTCATTGTGGTCAGTTTCAGATGCTGCAGCTCTTTCATAATTCATACTTTGAGTTCTTGTTTGTTCAGTATTAATTGTCAGCCTTGTAAACACAAGCTGGACTGACTGTACATATCCTGACCAAGGAAAATAAAATTCTCACTTTGTGCAGTAATCTACACCTGGCTTTTCTACCTCTGTCCATAATAATATACATTATGTAGAATAAATGTCATCTAAAATTAGTGTTTATTTGCAACATAGTATAGCAAACTATACATGATAAAAAACTAATTAATTTTAGCCAAAAAAAAAAAAAGCTCTCTGTTTTGAATGTCTGGGGTCACCAGTAATTTGTGATGTTAAAATGGGGTCACAAGCCAAAAAAGGATGGGAACCACTGCTTTACATGTTCTTTGTAGTGGAAGATGTATAAATCTTTTGTATAAATGTACATAAACCAACATACAGGGTGGGGAAGCAAAATTTACAATATTTTGAGGGAGGGATTGAAAGACAGTGTATGACCAATTAGTTTAGTGAAAGTCATGAGAATTTATTTGCCACAAGAAAATTGACATAATAGAAAATGTTTTTATTCTATGTGTCCTCCTTCTTTCTCAATAACTGCCTTCACACGCTTCCTGAAACTTGCGCAAGTGTTCCTCAAATATTCGGGTGACAACTTCTCCCATTCTTCTTTAATAGTATCTTCCAGACTTTCTGGTAATAGTTTTGCTCATAGTCATTCTCTTCTTTACATTATAAACAGTCTTTATGGACACTCCAACTATTTTTGAAATCTCCTTTGGTGTGACGAGTGCATTCAGCAAATCACACACTCTTTGACGTTTGCTTTCCTGATTACTCATATGGGCAAAAGTTTCTGAAAAGGTATGGATAATAATGTTAGGTATGATTATGACATCAATATATGTTTGGTTTCAAAACAACTGACGTAGGGCCTGCTGAGAAAAAACAACTAAATGTTCATTATAAATTTTGCTTCCCCACCCTGTATATGTATAATAACACTTTATCATATACATTGAAAACATCAGCTAACTAATATTTTTGTCATTTGTTATCCGATTCCTCTTATAAAGTATGTAAGATTTAACACATTTATATTGCAGACCAGTGTAATTACCTCCGCCAAGGAGGTTATGTTTTTGCCAGGGTTTGTTTGTCTGTCTGTTTGTTTGTCTGTTCGTTAGTGTGCAACATAACTCAAAAAGTTCTGGACAGATTTTGATGAAATTTTCAGGGTTTGTTGGAAATGGGATAAGGAAGAAATTATTAACTTTTGGGGGTGATCCGGAAGAAATCCTGGATTCTGGATCACTTTGAAATTTTCGTTGACATTGTGGTAAATGGGGCCAAAATTTTTGTTTCCCAATATTTCGCTTAATTATTGACCAAAACTCATGAAATTTAACTCAGGAATTGACAATGGGGGTCCTCTATCACATTTCAAAGGCTGATCCGGATCTGATCCAGAAGGCGGATTTTATTTTAAAAAATAAATGTAGGATTTGTATCACCGATTATGTGGGGAATTTTTGCGCTTGGCGGAGGTCTGCGCTCTCCGAGTGCTTTTCTAGTTCATATATTAATGCATGTTGGAAACTATACATGATCAAAAACAAATTAATATTTGCAAAAAATGTCTCCATTCTGAATGTCTGGGGTTGCCAGAAATTTGTGATGTTAAAATGGGGTCACAAGCCAAAAAAGGATGGGAACCACTGGTTTATATGTAAAAAAAAAAAAAATCCAGTGCATGGCCTGAAAGAAGACTGTTTAAAGCACAAACAACACCCGACAGCTGAAGTGTGTGATAGGGCATATGGGGCTGAGGTAGCAGCAGCAGCAGCAGCACAGATAAGTGTTCCTGCAGACATCTATCAGTCACTGACATGCCAACCCCCTCTGAAAACACTTATCAGCATCAACAAAATGCACCTCATTTCCCCTGGGCAGTTGTATCTTTGCTCTGGTGTCGTGTAGAGAGGCTTTACAGATACATGCCCTTACAGACCATATAAGGAATGAAGAATGCCAAAAGTACCAGGCTCAAAAGAAACATCTGTACTCAACTCCTCATGCATGCTAGCTCTCCCTAAAACCTTCCTAGCTCCTGCTCCAGCTTCATACATGTAGGAGATTTAACAAGAACCAGCAGCATGAGCTGACCTCCTGGCTCTAGGAAGAGGAAATTAGAATTACACAGGTCGCACTGAAATAGTGTTAATCTTGTTGGGGGTGTAGTACAGTTGCTTTGAAGTTTAACAAAGCCTGTCTTGCCACATCTGTGTCAATCAGCAGAGGGCCACTAACACAGGCTGGCGGTCTGAGGGGTGGCCTCTGGGGCCCAAAGGCCTCGTTCACTGTTACTCAACTCAAATGTGCAAAGTTGTTAATGAGAAAAGTGCCTGTGCCTACCCAAGTTACATGTGTCATGAGGGTTTGTCTCTTATTTTATACAGGATAGATAGATAGATAGATAGATAGATAGATAGATAGATAGATAGATAGATAGATAGATAGATAGATAGATAGATAGATAGATAGATAGATAGATAGATAGATAGATAGATAGATAGATAGATAGATAGATAGATACAGGGGTTGGACAAAATAATGGAAACACCTTAAAAAAATCAACAAAATATAATTTAATATGTTGTAGGTCCACCTTTTGCGGCAATTACATCCTCAGTTCTCCAAGGTATTGATTCATACAACTTGTGAATTGTTTCCAAAGGAATTTTAAGCCATTCCTCAGTTAGAATACCCTCCAACTCTTTTAGAGACGATGGCGGTGGAAATCGACGTCTTACTTGAATCTCTAAAACTGACCATAAATGCTCAATAATGTTGAGGTCTGGGGACTGTGCCGGCCATACGAGATGCTCAACTTCATTAGAATGTTCCTCATGCCATTCTTTAACAATTCTAGCTGTATGGATTGGGGCATTATCATCTTGAGGTGAAGGTGTTTCCTTTATTTTGTCCAACCCCTGTAGATAGATAGATAGATAGATAGATAGATAGATAGATAGATAGATAGATAGATAGATAGATAGATAGATAGATAGATAGATAGATAGATAGATAGATAGATAGATAGATAGATAGATACTTGATTTCAAACACAAGTTGACAAAATAAATTACCAATTTAAACAGGACACTTCAATATGTTGAAGGAAATAATCTAAAAAGAAAAACAAATGTCACGAAATGTATATCATTATATATATACAGGGTGGGGAAGCAAAATTTACAATATTTTGAGGCAGGGATTGAAAGACAGTGTATGACCAATTAGTTTATTGAAAGTCATGAGAATTTATTTGTTACAAGAAAATTTTCATAATAGAAAATGTTTTTATTCTATGTGTCCTCCTTCTTTCTCAATAACTGCCTTCACACGCTTCCTGAAACTTGCGCAAGTGTTCCTCAAATATTCGGGTGACAACTTCTCCCATTCTTCTCTAATAGAATCTTCCAGACTTTCTGGTAATAGTTTTGCTCATAGTCATTCTCTTCTTTCCATTATAAACAGTCTTTATGGACACTCCAACTACTTTTGAAATCTCCTTTGGTGTGACGAGTGCATTCAGCAAATCACACACTCTTTGACGTTTGCTTTCCTGATTACTCATATGGGCAAAAGTTTCTGAAAAGGTATGGATAATAGTGTTAGGTATGATTATGACATCAATATATGTTTGGTTTCAAAACAACTGACGTAGTGCCTGCTAAGAAAAAACAACTAAATGTTCATTGTAAATTTTGCTTCCCTACCCTGTATATATGTATGATTTTGTTGTTCTTTTGATTGTTTTATTTTTACATATATCTTTATTAAAGTTTTAAGACACTACATATCTTTTCTGACATGAATTGGTAACATTATGTAGATCTCTCCAGAGCATAAACCCCCACAATCAAAAATTAAACGTGTGGTGTCCAGCTGAGTGGACATTTTTGCAACTTCATGAAAAATAGGTTCATAAGAATTTTTTTTTTTCATTATTATTTTTTTAAAATGTATTTACTTTGTTTTTTTTTATTTTTATTTTTCAGAAAATTTTCAATAGCATTGTTTTTTTCATGCCTAAAGAGGAATAAAAACACTCAGGAAAAAAAATTGATTTAGGTTCTCATAATTCGTGCATGAAAGGGTTAACAATACCTTATGTCCAAAAAGGAGTAGGAAGAAACTGAATAATAGCCAAACTGAATGCAGAATATCCAGAATGTGCTTGTGCTCGACAATAAATAATCATTACTGAAGCTGATTCTGATGCTTTATTGAAATGTAATGCATGTGAGTATGTTTATGACTACAGGTTTTAACAGTGGCAATGGTGTGTAAAGGAAAGCATGTAAAAAATAACACAAACGTAAATAAATACAGTAACAAAACTGAATAAAATTCAATACTGAATCTCAAATATAAAAACCAAATAAATTAGACAAAGTAGAAATATATGACGAAGCAACATTTTGTATCCATTAGATTTCTGTTTTCATTTTACTGACCTTGAAAGCTAGCTTGAAAAACAAAGAAAAAACATCAAAGTTTGTGATTGTCATCCTTCCTGAAGGTACCGGTGGATATAAATGTTCATTATTACTTTTACTGCACTTTATTTTATCCAGACACTACCGTGGACAATGGTTTAGATGTTTTTTTTTTCCATTTCACACTCCTCTACTGGGATGTTCTGAGCATTTGTGTTGATTTTCAGCGGGTTGGGGTGTATTTTCAACAGAAGTTCCATGACAATCAGGAGGATCAGAAGCTGCCGTCTCCGTTTTTATTTCTGGAAATGTGTGGTCGGGGTAGATGATCCTCAGCTGCTCTTCAAATGACTCTTTAAGTTTGTTGCTGGCTGAGGTCACCTCAGCATCAGCCTGCCATGAAAAAAGAAGCGAGGACAAAGGGGAAACAGTTTACGTGAGGAGTCAAGACTGACAGCTAGGATTAATAAAAGACAAAAGCTTTTTCTTTTTCCAGCAGTACCTCACTGAGGACTGAACAGTTCCCAAAGATGAACCTGATGTCTGCTACAAAGTCGGCAGGACTTTTATAGCACACACCCTGCTTCGCCTCCAGTCGTTTTTTCACACTGGAAAGATTAGTTGGTCCCTTTAAAGTCATCCTGTTTGTAGCACAGACCTACAGTATGTAGAATAGAATAGAATAGAATAGAATAGAATAGAATAGAATAGAATAAGTTGTATTGTCATTGCAAAATACAATTGTACAGTGCAAATTTAGTTTTACACTCTCCAACGTGCTCAAGCAAATACACACATTAATTATACAGTCAAGAATAAAAATATAAGTATAAAACAGTCAAGTAAAACGACAATGTAAGTATAAAAACAATCAAGTAAAAAGCGGTACACACACATACACACACACACAAAAGTGAGTCAAGTGTCAAATATACAGGTGACAGTTACGACTATAGTGTTAAGTATTTTTAAATGAAGTGGGTAGTGCAATGTTTTGAGTTGAGTTCTGTTACTAGTACAAACCAGCAGAGTGCGATTACATTATAAAGTGACATAAGTGATTATATGTTCTGGTTCAGAGTAGCCACAGCTCTGGGATAGAAACTGTTGTTAAACCCTGCTGTGTGGTTGGAGGTGGCTCTGTAGCGTCTGCCTGATGGCAGCAGCTCCAACAGGTGATGGCCCGGGTGTGTGGGGTGTAGAGAGACAGAGATAATTAAATGTCATTGGCAGAGGGTGAAGTTAAATTACACTGGTCAACAACAAATTTATTGTTTACGTTTTTTGAGTTGATTTAAGATATTTTGGTGTGCTGAATCCAAAAATCACATTAATTTTGCTCAATCAGGGCAACTTTCTGAACTATGCTACATATTGGCTTTTTAACATTTTTGCTTACATTTATGGGCATTTTCACATCATATGATACAAAATTCTTTCATATTTCTTGCAATAAACGAGTTCTGAAGATTTTACTTTTGCCAATTTATGATTAATGTTTTTTTTAATATTACAGGTGAATGAAATGGCTTCGACTAGAAGATCTTGCAAAAATAAGCCTGACGTATTCTGCTACATCTGCGGTGAATACACCATTGTACCTAACAGGAATCCTGTTACAAAATGATTTTTTTTCTCTTAAAACCTATTTTGGGTGAGAACTATATAAAAAATCAACTGATAAAGTCACAAAAATGTAATCAATTTTGTGAGAAGATCAAATTTTTCAAAACCAAATTAGCAAAAAACCCTGACCTGATTGAGAAAAACAGACGTCATTTTTGGATTTAGCGGTGCAAAATGGTCCTAATTCAGTTGAAAAAACCTAGACAACTTGCAAAAAACATTTTTTTGCAACCCAGTGTTATAATATCTGATACCTTTAAAAAACATTTTAATCCCCCTCGGCCAAATATAGTGTAAGATTCTGTTGAAAGTTACTGCCCTATACTTTAGATTAGATTGTCTTCGTGTAAAACTTATTACATACATATTTATATTTGAAAATACTCAAATATTCAAACTGCACAAGGCACAAGGCCATTTGACCTTGAAAAATTAGGTCAAGGTCACCTATTTTAAAAAGGCTTCTGCTCCATGCCAAGATGCATCCACAGTATAAATTTGGTGCAGATATCTCAATGCATTCTTAGATAATGCGATTATGTTGTTGAATGGACAGACAGACAGACAGACGACAAAACCATTACAATACCCCTTCAACCATTTCTGTCCGAGGGGTAAAAATGACACATTAAAAGTGCAATAAAAAGTTTGAGATGTTTCTGTGATTACGTGGATATAAGAAATGATTTTCAAGCTTTTTTATAAATATAGGATTCAGTAAATAAATAAAGTTGTATTACTAAACCTACACATAGTTAATTAAATTATCCTCTCATCTTTACAAGAGCCCATTCTGCAGCTGTCACCAAATTGCTGTATCGTAACCATATACTATATACTAAATACTACATATTACATATCATTAAAACTATAGGTAAATTAAACCCCCATGAGATGTTAATCCCATGACTGTTTATTCTGTGGTCGGTCATGCTTCCAGACTCACCGGGGGGGCCGCGGGCTCACAGAACTCTGAGCTCAGTTCACTGCAAAACAAGTGCAGCAACAGCCTCTCACACTTCTGCAGCATTGGAAAAAGACATCGGACTTAATAAATGTCAGCTGATAACCTGATAACCAAACACAAACATACAGGTGTGATTAATTAAGACAAGTGGCACCATTCCTTGAGATTTATCTCATCATTAGTTGTTATTCTAAATCATGTAGATAAGGTTGACATGTAGAGTTGCAACACTGAAGCCTGTTCTCTATCACATCAAGATAAATGTGTTATTAAATAAACAACTGATCAACCCACCTGTGGTTGTGACTATATTCTGCAAACCAAAAGTCAAAACAACTACTTCTCCAAATACCAATAGTATCATATAATAAAAATCAAAGAAATGAACAAGGAAATACATAGCAGAAATGATTATAAAGACATCCGGATACTATTGACGGTTGGACAGTTTTACATGATAATGTGATGATGTGAGAAAATGGGATTCAAATATGAAGCCAACACCAGAATGAGACTTTGGCTTGGAGTTAACCAACATCGCCCTCATGAAACAATGACATGTGGTTAGAAACATTATCCTCACCCCAGACATAAATACTGCTTAGAGAAACCATAGAGAGGAAAACATTAGGAACTACTTTTATATGTCAGCACAGAGATTCATATCAAAAATAGAGCATGTGAAAATGGAAAGAGAAAAACAGGCCGCTGTAGCAGAAACAACAAATATGCAAATAATCATGACAAAGTATCAGATAAATCTCCATTCAGTCTGAAGAGAGCTCCAGTTTGGAACCCGATGAAGAGGCAGTCTGGGATTGAATTATTGCCTTTCTAAGTTAAATAAGGACAAGATAGCATTTAATAGGAACACTTTCAGACAAAAAAAAATAAAAAGCTATAAAAAGTAGAGATGCACAGATATACTGATGGGACATTGTAATTAGCATATAAGATTTTACTGCATATTAAAGGTTTATTCATTCAAAGATAAAGTGATCAAGGGCTGAAATAGTAAATATAAAACAGTAACTTAATAGTATTTTTTCTGTTTCTTTGTTAAGCAGAGGTAAACTAGAAGCACTTGGAGAGCGCAGACCTCCGCCAAGGCTGATCAGTGGCCCCCCCCGTGGGCCCCCCCACCCCCGATCACCACCAAAATTTAATCATTTCTTCCTTATCCCATTTCCAACAAACCCTGAAAATTTCATCCAAATCTGTCCATAACTTTTTGAGTTATGTTGCACACTAACGGACAAACAAACAAAAAAACAAACAAACCCTGGCAAAAACATAACCTCCTTGGCAGAGGTAATAAAAACAAAACAAAAACAAAGTAACATCTGTATGGATGTTAGATAATGGCCAACATGTTATTGTAAATATTGGTATTGAAAGAGTTTTGCAAAATTGGTGAAATGACAACAATAAAGTTTTTTCCTCCATTCCACCTGTAATTCACTTCATTCAGCTTATTACAATCCACAGTATTTTCATAGTAAGCAGTTTCCATGGTAGGATAAATCAAGCTGTGAAACCTCTAATATTCATGCTTGTCATGACTACATAGTTGGTTTTTAGGTAGTTCCATCTATTTATTTCTAATCACTACAATGATTATTTTTCTCTAATTGTATTTATTAAAAACGGCACTGACTCGTTTGTCCACACAGAGGATTCCTCCCTCAGAATCGGGCTCCTTCTTTACTTTTTTGGCTTCAGGCTGGTTATCACAGTCATACTCCATTTCAGGCGCTAACAAAGCACGACAGAGAGAACAAAACCAGCTCCCACTAAAAAACAAAAGAGAGACAAACTCAGCCAGTCATAAACCAGTGAACAGGAAGTTATTCTGACACATGCATTATGCTGCGATCAGACATCAAATCTCACAGCTTAAAATATGTCATACATTCTGAAAAGTTTTAATGGTTCACTGCCTGTTCACCAGATAAAAATGGTTTCTTAACTGTAATGCATAAAAATTAGTTAATTCTAAGTTTTCTTGTGTTCATATGAGACCAGCATTACAGTATACATCAGGGGTGTCAAACATGCAGCCCGTGGGCCAAAACCGGCCTGCCAAAGGTTCCGGTCCAGCCCGCGGGATGAATTTGCAAAGTGCAAAAATTACACTTAAGATACATCAAGGATGTCGAACTCGTTTTAGTTCAGGTTCCACATGCAGAACAATGTGATCTCAACTAAAATAATAGCATAATAACCTGTAAATAATGACTCCAAATTTTCTTATTTTAATGTGAAAAACATTACACCTACAGGATGGGGAAGCAAAATTTACAATATTTTGAGGAAGGGATTGAAAGACAGTGTATGACCAATTAGTTTATTCAAAGTCATGAGAATTTATTTGCCACAAGAAAATTTACATAATAGAAAATGTTTTTATTCTATGTGTCCTCCTTCTTTCTCAATAACTGCCTTCACACACTTCCTGAAACTTGCGCAAGTGTTCCTCAGATATTCGGGTGACAACTTCTCCCATTCTTCTTTACTAGTATCTTCCAGACTTTCTGGTAATAGTTTTGCTCATAGTCATTCTCTTCTTTCTATTATAAACAGTCTTTATGGACACTCCAACTATTTTTGAAATCTCCTTTGGTGTGACAAGTGCATTCAGCAAATCACACACTCTTTGACGTTTGCTTTCCTGATTACTCATATGGGCAAAAGTTTCTGAAAAGGTATGGATAATAGTGTTAGGTATGATTATGACATCAATATATGTTTGGTTTCAAAACAATTGACGTAGTGCCTGCTGAGAAAAAACAACTAAATGTTCATTGTAAATTTTGCTTCCCCACCCTATACAAATAATGATAACTCCAAATTTTTCTCTTTGTTTTAGTGTAAAAACATACATTAAATTATGAAAATATTAACATTTACAAATATCCTTTAACAATAAAATGTGAAAAACCTGAAATTTTGAAAGTGAGATTTTAACATTATTTTTCCTGTTATTAAATATTGTGTGCCTTTGTAGATCCAATTCGTAATATGCATGTATAAATGGTAAGTTGAGGAGTAATATTGTTAAAATTGCACTTATTTTTCTCAAGAAATTTCAGGTTTTTTTAGGTTATTCACATCATTTGTAAATGTACATATTTTCATAATTTAATTTAATTTGCACTAAAATAAAGAGAAAAATTTGGAGTCGTCATTATTTACAGGTTATTATGTTATTGTTTTACTGGTCTGGCCACTTGAGATCAATTTGGGCTTAATGTGGCCCCTGAACTAAAATAAGTTTGACACCCCTGGTATACCATCATCACTGTCGGGCGGAAAACTCTTATGTCCAAAACGGTTATTTTTCAGGAAACTGGAAAAACTACATGTATTCTAATTAAATTTATGGAGTTAAGAGATGTAGTCACAAGCTGTTTTCGACACTTTTCATTGGTTGAATATTTCTAAAACCATCATACCAATGTGAAGACTGAGTAATCAGAAAAAAAAAAAAAAAAAAACCCACCAAAAATGGACTTACAAGGTTCCCACCCAACAGCAACAATATAGTACATTTCCTGTGTGTGCTTGCCTGGGAGAATTGAGGAGACTTGGAACGTGACACTTCAGGTGAAACACTTTGGGACACTTATCACAACTCAGCAGCTCCCCTCCAGTCCGACACACAGCACACAAGGCTTCATTAGCGTCCTCCAGCTGAGCATGATGCTTGTTTACCTCGTGTTGTCCTGGTGAACGGATGTGTTTTGGAGTAGTCTCACTTTGGCTTTGGGGGTTTTCGTCTGAGCTTTGGAGAGGTAAAGGGACTTTGTTTTCTTCCACTTGGGCATTTATCTGAAGTTGGTCACCTGTGCTGTCGGGAAGGCTGGCTCTCTGGTTAGCTTGTACCTGAAATCCACATAAAAAGATTAAAAAAAAATTTGAAAATGGGTATTATTATATTAGTGTATATAAGAATAAGGATGTGTTATGTTGTTGTTGTTGTTGTTGTTGTTGTTGTTATTATATTAATATTCATATAAAATAATGATTGCTATATAGATATCATAAGGAATAGGGATTGGGGGTAGGAGTATATGCGTTTTTACTTCTTCCTACTCCTTTTCGAGCATGTTTAATTTCATTTATTTTATTTCTTTTTTTCTTTTGTTTACTTAACCTTTAATGTATCATTACCGATATTTTGTCAGTTGATTTTGTTTGATTTCACTGTCTACATGTTCAAACTAAAGATTTCAATCAATCAATCAAAAAAAAAAATACACTTCAGATTGACTTTGGTCTACATGCAAAACTGGAATAATGAATGTAGTATAAAGACATTCTTAAGATTCAGTGAGATTTGGGGAGATTTAGGAGGATCTACACGGTGTCCATAAAGTCCTTTTGCAATTTAACAAATTTATTACAAATACACAAATCTGTGGAAAACAGATATTGAAGTCTCATTTAATAAACCTCTATATTTGCACCATTACTTGCATGAAGCACATCAAGACTGCATTAGATTTCTTGTCATGTTGGCTGTAGCATAGCCTCGTTATTAGCATCAATGGCGGCAGTAATCTTTTACGTCAGGTCGTTGATGTCCCATATCTTTGTTCGATATCTTTAACATAACTCAATAGAAAGAAATCCAGGAGAATGATATAATAATGGATTAGATTTCTATAGCGCTCCAACCATCCATACACCAGTGTGAGTGACACTGGAGCCAAGGAGGGTAAAGTGTCTTGCCCAAGAACACAATGGACAGAGTGGGATTCAAACCGCCAACCGCCAGTTATTGGACAACCAGCTCTACAATCTGAGCCATG
Organism: Sphaeramia orbicularis; assembly: GCF_902148855.1. NCBI lineage: Eukaryota > Metazoa > Chordata > Actinopteri > Kurtiformes > Apogonidae > Sphaeramia > Sphaeramia orbicularis. Next base: position 45,372,034 of record NC_043962.1, on the reverse strand, counting down.
GCTGCCCCTGTCTAGTGAACACAGTTTCCAGGGAATTGAGCCGTCCCTTCCAATCCACTGGACTGGAAATGTTTGATTTGGGAACCCACCAACACCAGCCCCCATTGTGGTGGTGCACCATCTACCCTGGTAAATTATGGTTGGTTGAAGGTCATCGAGTGAAGGATTTCATGTACCTTAGGAGTGTCATCAGCAACGACAGAGGGATATCTAAGGATATAGAGGGGCGCATAGGGAAAGCTAAAGCTGCATTCTGACAACTAAAGCCAGTGTGGAGGGCAAAAAACATCACTATAAGAACCAAACTTCGGATCTTCGAAACAAACGTCAAGTCTATTCTCCTGTACGGATGCGAAACTTGGGGTCTCTCAAAGATGAACATCAAAACGCTTCAGACATTTGCCAATAAAAGATTACAATACATCTTAGGCATTTGGTGGCAAAAAAGGATCAGCAATCAGGCCTTGCTGGAGAGAACAAGTCAAGAGCCAGTTGAGACTACAATAAGAAGGAAGTGGCGATTGATAGGTCACACTTTCCGAAAGCCACATACATCCATCACCAGAAAAGCACTTGACTGGAACCCCCAGGGGAAAACAAAAAGAGGAAGGCCACGATTGTCTTGGAGAAGAGGTGTCACAAAAGATCTAACCCACGCCAACACCTCATGGCAAGAGGCAAAGAAGACTGCTTGTGACTGCAGGAGATGGAGATCCTTCAACGAGGCCCTGTGCTCCAGAGTGGGTGAAGAGGATTAAGCCAAGTTAAGTCAAGAAGGTCATCAAGCTGTGGTGCCACATATTCAGTCAAAAGGTCAAGGTTAACATTTGTACTAATTGATCTCTCATTGAAGAAAAATGAACCAATGATTCGATCTCATCATTTGCTTTTGTAATGCTCTTTTAAATTGTAAAGAAACTTTGTGGACACCTTGCAGTTTAAGAACAAGAATATCTGCAACCTCAACACTAGATGCCATAAATATTACTCACTCAACCTTTCACACAGAGTTCAATGTGGCAGCAGTATTTTTATCCTGTGTTTGCTTTGTCTAAATTCCTATGGTACTTGTCGGATTCTTTTAAGCTCTGTAAAACTGTACAAAACTGTCTCATATTAACGTCTACATTTTCTTGCTTTACCCACCATCTATATATCCCCGTAATGGTTTTATTCTGTTGTGTTTGCTTTCTCTGTGCTAACACTGAATTTTGTTTTATTGTTTTAGTGGCATCTGGATGAAGAAAACAGCTGAAAATTTACCATTTGGCACATTTATTGTATTGCTCATTGTTGTTCACTGTCCCTGAATAAATAAACAAATAAATACAAAAGAAAGAAATAAACATTTGTAGAATATAGTAACAGTAAGGTCACTGGTTCCATACAAAGAAGATTATATTTCTGAAATTTGTCGTTTACAGAATAATCTGACAGACTGTAAAAGTCTCTCTGGGAATAAGTGTTGTAAATTTACATTGACTACAAACACTGTGATCTGCTCTGGGTTTATCTACTATATGTACATGTGTATGACTATTTCAAATAAACCCTGAACAATAAACAATAACTAAAACTAACAAGATTATAGTCATCTTTTAAACAAACATTAAACAACAGGTTTTCAGATAGCAGCATGTAGTGTACGTAAAGTAGAATACAGATATGGAAAATGAATCTGCAAGACTCATTGTCTTCTTACGTAGCTACTGTCATCATCTGGCTCGTCCTTGATGTTAATGATGGGTCCTGGTGAAGACCGTCGTCGTTTCCTGATTGCTGAGTCCACTGCTCCATTAGCTTGCTGTGTTTCTGGAGGTTTCCAGGAAACAGTCCTTGGGAAAAGGTAATAATGAATTGGCACAAAATGAAAGTCACTGAAGAGACAACTGGAACAGACTGGACTCGTATAAAGACCAAGTTTATGCATGTGAGTGTCTGTATTTTCTGAAAGCGACACAGCTGTCTACATACCCTGGTTTCTCCTCCATAGACACAGCAACATACCCTGAAGAGCTCTGCTCCCCTTGCACTTAGAAGAAAATAGAAAACGTATGTGGATGTTTTTATTCAGAATAAAACTGCACAGAACTTTACACAGATCAGCCACAACATTATTACTACTGCCAGATGAAGAATAATAATGGTGAATATTTCATTACAATAACACGTCAGCACATGTAGGTGGGATATATTAAGCAGCAAGTGAGCATTTAGCCTTAAAAATTGATTGAAGCATCAACACTGTGAAGAGTAAGGATTTAAATGATTTAGGGTCAAACTGTAATAGCAAGGTGACTGGGTCAGAGCAGGTCTTGTTGGGTGTTCCTTGTCTGCAGTGGTTTGTGGGTCTAGGGAAGGACAACCAGATCACAATCCAATCGAACATTTGTGGGATGTGCTAGGAAAAGAAGTCCAATCCAAGGAGGCCACCCTCACAACTTACAAAACTTAAAGGATCTGCTGTTAACGTCTTGGTGCCAGATACCACAGCACACCTTCAGACGGCTGCAGGAGTCTGTGCTTTAGATCACAGGTGTCAAATGTGTGGCCCGTGGGCCAAAACCGGCCCGCCACAGGGTCCAATCCGGTCTGTGAGATGAATTTGGAAAATGCAAAAACTACACTGAAGGTATTAATAAACAAAGGTGTCAAAATCATTTTAGATCAGGTTCCAAATACAGACCAATTTGTTCTCAAGTGGGTCAGACCAGTGAAATACTACCATAAAAACCTATAAAAAATGAACACTGCAAAATTGTCTTTGTTTTAGTATAAAAAAGTAAAATTACTAGGGCTGGGCAAGTTAACGCGTTATTACCGCGTTAACGCAGTCATTAAATAACGCCGACAATTTTTTTAATCTCCCATTAATGCCGTTCTGCCTTTCAAGCAAGTCTTAATTCATTTATACATACGGACTCTTATTTTATTTTATTCTGGCGCTCCACACGCACCAAGCGCTGGTGCTGGTGTAGCTGAGAGGAGAAAAGTGAGCGAACTTTCCAAGTAATGCTGAATCAAATTTTGTTTAACTCCTGCAGAAGCAACGCCTGTATGTATCAATCATTCTGTTGTTTGCTAAATAATTTCACAAGCAAACGTGCCATTAGAAACATGTTTATGATGTTATTTTGGATGTGTTTATTACAATGTGTTATTAACATGTTTAAGCTAATTCGTTTATGCTAGCAGTCGGAGATGGGTTGCTAATTCTTTATGCAGGCTCATGCTAAGTTTATGTAAATTCATTGGTTGTGTTTAGGTATAAAATGCCAGCCTTTGAACTAACCATTACTTATTTGCGATGCGATTAGCTCGATGCTAACTTGAATGGGAAAATCCATAGACATGCTAACGATTAGCATTTACAGATTAATTTAAGATTTACGTCTTTTTATCCAGCAACAAAGGTTTGCATCAGAGATACTTTATACTATTAATTCTTACAACAACCGAACATAAAATACTCAGAGGTAAACGTTTTTTGGGCCATAGAAACAGAGTGAAAGAAACGTGTCTATTAGTTCCTTCTTATGTTCGAACTGACTACGGGATCAATGAAAGGACAAAACATACATTAGTGCAACTTATTCCGACCACTAGAGGGCCCCCTTTGCTTGCTTTTAACAACTGAACATCAAATATTATTGGGCTTATTCGTATTAGAACTTATTAGTGGGCTTAAGACTCCTGTCAATCACTCATATGCAGAAATAAACTGGTGTGGACATAAACATGGAGAAAAGTACCAGTCTTTTACGTGGACATTTTCATTTTAAATGTCTTCAGATGGTGCGGTTGAGAAGGACAAAGTTGTTTGGAAGCACTGCAATGTGGAATTATTTTTATCACCGGAGTACTTCCAGTCTGAAATATCACTTAAAGGCAATACACACTGTTGATGCCGGCACCCCCCCGCCCCCCCATATAACTATGCGATTAATTGCAGAAATCCACGAGATTAATTGCGATTAAAAATTTTAATCGCTGCCCAGCACTAAAAATTACATGAAAATGTGTACATTTACAAACTATCCTTTAACAAAAAAATGTAATAATCAGAACAAATATGAACAACCTGAAATGTCTTAAGAGAAGTAAGTGCAATTTTACCAATATTATATCTATTACTAAATGTTTTGTGTATTTGTAATTGTAATGGAGGTTGAAAAGCGCATGTGTAAATGATAACCAGAGGCATAATATTGTTAAAATTGCACTTATTTTCCTTAAGACATTTCAGGTTATTCATGTTATTCAGATTTATAAGGAAACTTTGTATATATAAGCATTGTCAAAATGTATATTTACTTTTTTCACTGTTATTTAACTGGTCCAGGCCGCTTGAGATCATACTGGGCTATATGTCGCCCTTGAATTAAAATGAGTTTGACACCCCTGCTTTAGATCTTAGCTCTTTGGATGGCAAAAGGGGGGGCTACACAATATTAGATAACTGGTAAAAATACTATGGTTGATTTGAATATATATATTAGGATGCAAATAACTAAAGACATACTGTGTCTGTGTGGCAAAGAAACTGGTAGACTCTGGGGATAATTTGGCCTCAGAAGATATACTGGATGACCATCTGCATCATTCCTCCTGTTTATGTATATGGGATCCATCTAAAAAAAAAAACATAGTGTCATTAATACCATAGATAATTTAGAAACTGAGGCTCATCTGCATTCATTAACATAAATCACTTGCCGTCTGTTGTGACTGATGTGAAGTCATGTTACCATTGATGGGCAGTGGGTCAATATGGTTACACAAAGGTAAAGAGAACAATATATCAATAGGTTTAGACTGATAGCTGGAACGGCTTCCTATTGTCATCAAGGGCTAGAAATGAATAAAAGAGATAAGATGGACAGCATTCCTGTCAGTCTATTGAAGTATATAATGACAGAGACATCATGTCAAAGGGTGCACATTCACTATCCTGGAAACAACCAGAACTAAGAGGACTGTACCCTAACTCTCCTACTTATTCTTGATCTATTGTAGTTCCAACCTTGCAGGTGCAGTATCATTTATCTTACTACATCTCATATAATAAGATATAGTGTTCCTATGAAAAAAAAAAAAATGTATGTGTCTACCTTAGTTTAATTCAAATATATGTACCCTGAGACACCATTATACTGCACCTGAAATAATAAAAAATGCTGCAGTGAGCTGTTTTTAACAAGTAGTAAGCTATTAGTTTTAATTTATTTCTTAATTGTATGAAATTCAACTTGCATGGGGCAGAAACTTACTACGTCAGCTTTTAGTTTATCAAACAACAATAAAATGGCATTTGTCTTACTATATCTGACCATTAAATATAATACCAAAGACAGCAGAGTTAGTTCAATACAAAGAGTGTAAGCAGGGAGAAAGAGCCATAGTCTTCAGTATATGTAATGCAGAAATACTGGGATATTTCTCAACTTTTGAGATCATGCAGCTGTAACGGCTTGTTCATGTCAGTATGATGAAATTTCAGTCTGCGTATTACAAGCCAGCGTTGTCCTGTGAATATGCCTATATAGTACTTGAGAGTTGTAACCAAAACACCCTGTGAAATAGACTAAACAACTTGGATGACGAGATATTATCAACCATTTCTTATGGAACTTTGGGTGCGTCCTGTGTCACATGTGGGCTGACTGTTGTACTCTAAATCTCTGCTTTATTTTATGATTTTGTGTCATAAGCCAGTGTAAGACTTAAATTCAACTTGACAAGGAAAGACATAAATTGCTAAGGATGTGAAGGCTGTCAGCTCTATTTAGGACAATGCCATCTGCTGTCAGTGCATGTTAAGAGGCCCTGTCACTCAAATGGACACATGCACACAGAAATGCACACTAACCTGGGGTGTAAACCCAGGGCTTGGTAGGCTACTAGTCGGGCTGACGTGGTTAGGAGGAGGTGCCATGAACCTGCGACCCAGCTGTGGAGACACACGGGAGGGGGAGGCTCCCTGCAGGGGCCTCGGTACCGTTCGCTGAAGTCGAACACTCTGATACCACGTCCATGGTGGAGGTGGTGGCCTGGACTGCCAGTGGGCCTGCGGGTTCAGCCTGTCTACCTGCATCTGGAGCTGAGCCAGAGTGTTATGTGAGGCTCCCAGGGCAAAGCTGTGGGGTGAGCCTGAGGGGCCCTGCCCAGGCTGGGAAGGCTGATGGAGGATGCCCTGAAAGCCCCCCTGCTGGTGGCCTGGTACACTCTCCACAACTAAAGAGCCTGAGGGGACATAGACACAGACACAGGAGAAGCATAATAAGTAGGGGTGAAAAATGCACAGTGCAGACAGAACTTCTCCAGAGAATCATGTGGAGGAGCAGTTTTGGGAAGTAATGCGGTAAAAAATGGGGAAAGGCATTAAAAGACAAGCAGGAGCTTCTATGAGGGGTAAGTAAGATATTAATTGATAAAAATGGAGGTGAAGAAAAAGCATGTAAACTGAAATACGGAGCAGTAAAATGAATGTGAAGTGAGAGATGGAATGATAAATTATCGAGTGATTTGATTAATTTAAAAGCTGATGAGATGATATGATGGTGGTATGATGAAAACAGACCCATGTTTCATCATTCTGCCTGACTTACATGCATCATTCATTATTCACAACACAACATTAACTTTCATCATTTAGTAAAATGGAGTCAGAGGTAGGGGTAAGAATAATAACAATAAAAATGGGAAGTGATAAAAAAAAAAAGTATGTGAATTGAAAAATAGAGACAAATTGCCAATTGATTTGATAAACTTGATTGAGAGTCTTTCTCTGACAGCCTACCATTCATAATTCACAAAAGCCAACTGACATTTATCATTTACAGTAAGCAAACGCTATTGCTTCCACCCAAATTGTCCATATCTGTATTGTATGCGATGGTATGTCTGTAGACAGAAGTTGAGAGCAGCTTGCTGAGTGGACATTTTTATCATTCATGTTTTCTTTTGTCTGTTTTAATCTATTAATTCATGTTACTTCCACTCATCATAGTCTGCAACTAATGCTCATTCTGTCACAAAAATCATACTTGACCTCTGTGTTGAATAACTGTATATCCTTATATCATAGCTATTTTCATTTTCCTTGATATTTTCAATACATTTTTTTTTTTTTTATAGGACTTTTCAGTAGCATTTTGCAAAACTGTTAAACTGCGAGCCCTTTGAATCATTTAAAGTTGTTTCGTGTAGTATCACTCACATACCAGAACACACTTTGGACCACCAAAACCACCAATTAAATGCTATGTATCCACAGACTGTCAGTAACTGAATAAAGTATAAAGCTCATTCTTGACACACATCTGTATTATGGTATTATCAAGTTTTCCTCTTCAAATTAAAACTCATAGCTGGTTATTTTAACTGTTAATCACAAAAACACTGTTTTATAATCTTCACATACTGCATCAGCTGATAGTTTACATTATAGCTCTGTTAGCTTAGCTCTGTTTTAGACAGAAAATAAGCCACAGTAAAATCAGAGTAAAAGCACTAAATATCTGATTGGAATCCTCCAAACAAGGTCAGAACTGTCACAGTTTAGTCTGATCCATCGCTCAGCAAATGGCCAAAGATAATAACATCACATAAAATCTTTCTATCTTCATAAGCCTTATAATCAAAGTCATCTGTGGAGGAGAAATGCTGTCATTTCAGCATCAAACTCCATTCTTTTCATTTAGAGCTGTGTCCAGTGATGAAAACAACAACTGTGCTTCTAGCTTTCATCACTTTGTCACTTTCTTTGACTCTAAAAGTTGCTTCTTAGTGGTTCTCATCCCATCTGGTCACTTTCTGTTTCTTTGGTGAAAGGCTCTATGGTTAGTTTACCTCAACACTCTCTACTCCCTCTAGTGGTCACATAAACCCATTGGACCATTGGTGTAAATAAATTCAGCTCATATCTCTAACCTGTTGTGTACTGCAAACCACTGGATTATGGAGTTTTCAAAACAGTGTAAGAACAGAAGACAAAAAAAAGCAGTTTACTGTAAATTTTCTGTCATACCTAAATCAACATTGGAGGCCCAGTAAGAGGATCGACACTGGAACTGTACTGTACTCTGTGGTATGAATGATGTACTGCATTTCGCCTGCAGGAGATTTCCAATCTGGTACAGAATCTGCAACAGAAGGCACAATATTAATAATTCTTAAAGGAATCTTGTGTAGTAAGAGGCATATGTTCCCACTTCATCAGGCCCCTACAGCACTTTCAGACATGAGCTAAGCTTTACCAGTCGTTTACAGTACAACAGGGCCGTGCCCCCATTTCTGGCAGTGGCCCATTTGGTGAAGCTGATGACGTGATCCAGGTGTCTTGAGAGATAGCCAATGTCCTCCTGCTGTTTTCGTAAGACACTCTCGTGATCCTTTGTTACAGCCTGGAAAACATGAATAAATGAACATCTGCACTTTTCAAACAGCTTGAGGGGATGTGTTTTGGGCCTCAGGGTAAGCCCGTGAACAGAACCTGTAAACACATGATGTTCTCACTTTGGAAACAATACCATGACAAACTACATATACGCAATATTTTATAAAGGTAATAATTCACAGATCTGGTCATACCTCTAGTTGACTAACTAGCATCTTTCCCTTTTTGTTTATCTCCAGAATCAAACTGCAGATGGACCTCTTTATCTCATTGTAAACAGATGTGCGGTTTTGATTGACTTGAAGTAGCCTGTAAAACAAAACCATGATTACACATAAAAACTTGTATACATTAATACACAAACATATTTCTACATACATTGTGGAGACATGAATATACTATATCAGTGATTCTCAACTGGTGGGATGCGATGCAAAAGGGGCAACAAACCGGTTTTCAGAGGGTTGCAGGCCTTTGCATGGGCAAAAAATAATGTTAAAGGAGTGACATTTTGCTTTTTTAAATGGAATTATGCATTTTAAAACATTTCTCTGTGGTCTACATAAACTGTAAAAAATATGCTTGGGTCTGAATTCTTTATTAATTAAACTTCACAGGCCCATCTTGAACCCTATTTTTGAGTGATGACACAAGAAACGTCATTTTGAGCACTGACCCTTTAAATGCAAATGATCCCACCCCCTCCAGGTTGTTGACTGTGTGCTCTGTCCCTTTCAGCCACCTGACTTTGTTAATACAACCAACAACTGAATATTTTAGGTAATCAGCTTGAAGTCTGGACATATTTTCAATTTTTACTACAACTGCTGCTGCTGACAAACAGTTATGACGTACTCGGAGAAATGTTCGTCGGAAGTCTTGACCTTATATGTGCAAATGTCGTGACATAACTAGTTATAAAACGTAAGAAATTAAGAAGAAATTGAAATGAGTTGTAGAAATCTACTCAGTTTTTGCCGGAATTAATATAAATATAACTTTGCAGCACCTGGAGGGTTAAAATTCAAAGTTTATGAACTATTAGGGTCCCCAAATACACAAATAAATGTACCAAAGACTAATAAAAGTGGGTTTAGCAAAATATGACCCCTTTAAGAAACTAATCTTGTGCATTGTTTTTTATGGAGATGAGCGCTGCCTATCCACACTCATGAACAGTAGGTGGCAGTAATGTGCTGTAATGCTAATTAACACCCAAAACCCAAAAGTTTCTATTGAAATCAGAGCGAAACTCAGGTATGACACCATCTACAACAGATATAGTTTTACCTACACTGGGGACAAAAACCTCAGTGTGTTTAATTCTTGAAGAAGCGACTGAACTGCACTTTTAATTTTTGGATAAAATGTACCTTATTCAGTGTTAAAGGGAATATTTCCCTCTTAAGCATCACCACCTGCTGGTTAGTTTGGATTATTAAACTTCTCTTAGCCTATGTGTTGCATACTGTGATATTCTGTATTATATCAGGTTCAAAACACTCCATGCTTTTATTAAATCAATTGAGAAGTTTGACTTTTATCAGTTTGGGTTGTGGCTTGTCACTGAGGGTTGATAGTGGGTCCTGAAGCTAGACCAGTTGAGAACCACTGTACCATATCTTTATTTGTGAATCATTTAGCAGTTGTTTTGTGGTCTTGTTCTTGGCACTGAACACATACTGGAGAGCCAAACAGCTTTTTCATTAGTTCTGTAAACTTTAGTGTGTTTAGTCTTTGTGTTATGCTCTACCTCCAAAGACCAAGCTTTGAGATTTTTTACAGCTTTACTTAAAAACCAAGAACAACAACACAACAAAAAGCTGTCCACTGCAAATGACATTCATTAAAAAAAAAATATCTGAAAAAAATGTTGCATCCCACTGAGTTCAATTCAAGACAATTTTTTTCATGCAAAAAAAGCAAAAACTTGTTTTGTCCTGGGTCTCAGGAGGTTAAGTAATATTGGAAAGTGGAAATACATACCCATTTTTTATGGCGTTTGACACCTCTTCAATGACCTTTTTCTTCTCCTGCAGCTGATGAGTCATGGTCTCCATGTGCTGTTTGTGGTTTTTATAAGCATCTTCCAGGAACTGGTAACTAATACAAAAACACCAATCAGCCAGTGGATATAAGCAGAAAAATAAATACCACTCATGAAATGCTCGAGCTTTAATCACTTAAAATACATTTTGAGAATGTGTTTTATTTTAATAGAACTAACCGAGGTTTTTGTTATGATATGACAGTGTTCACTGTATGGGCGTAGGCTTTGGTTGGTTTAGGTGTTGCACTATGTCTGCATGCTCGCCACTATGTCTGGTGTCCATTTGTCCATTTGTTGTTAAAAAAAACAGTACTTGCTTGAAGGCTCCAACAACCCAAAGTAAATTCCTGGAATGTGAAAATCTATTCGGCACTAAACATGTTTCTGATTTGGATTCATTGAGTTAGGGTTTGGGGTTCCTTCCACAGATAACTTTGAGGATCAAACACTTAATTTTCTGGTCATTATTTTGCACCAATTTACACCCTATTTGTATGATTTTATGGTAGAAATATCAGACAAATGTGAAAATTTGAAAAGACAACAAATTATTTTAGGATTTCAGGCGTTCTATAGTGTTTTCACTTATTCACTCTCATATGTTTCAGCAGGATTAATAATTATGTTCAAAACTCTCTCTATGTTTAGATTACACCACACATACATTAAATGGACAAAAATATAAGGATATGTCATAGGTACAGGTTGTAGGACTTCCCATTTATATTAATTAATACCATCAATGTCACACATAAATCAAAATTTAAATGGCTATTTTTTTTTCCTGATTGAGACTTGAAGGATTCAGGATTACTTGTGGTTAAAAATTATTATTTCTAGTCAAAATGGGACAAATTTTTTCAGAAATCTAGACGTATAACATTTGAAACAATAATGGTGATTATTGAGTGCTGTTTAAAATTAAGTTAAAAACAAACTCTGAACCATTTTGCAAAGACTAAGCACCAATTACAAAGTAAAAAGTTTATTCAATGAAATGTATAACCCTGCCACACCCCACCCGCAAGGGGTATTGTTTTTGGTTTGGTGTGTTTGTTTGTTAAAACTCTTGCAGCAAAACTATTTATTGAATTCATACCAAACTGGGTTTATAGACTGCCAGTGACCAAGAATAGATCTGATTACGTTTTGGGAAAAGTAGGTCAAAGGTTAAATTTTTTAATGAATTTCTTAAATTTTGTTTTTTTTCCTCATTTACTTACAATGGGCGACATTTCACATGTCTGTAGCAGCAAAACTATTGGTTGAATTCATACGAAATTGGGATTATAGATTTCCAGTGATCCACAACAGATGTGGTTACATTTTGCGAAAAATAGGTCAAAGTTAAAATTTTTCTGAATTTTTTTTTTTTTAATATTTTTTTCTCCCATTTATTTATATTGGGCGGAATTTCAAATGTCTATAAAAACATCAATTTTGTTTCAATTTACTTACAACTTGGCACATATATAGAGGCAATTGATATGTTGACATTAGCACACACATAAACATGATGACATCAGCTGGATCAATACCAAAATAAGCTACAATGCTTGTGAGGGGCGGGGTTTGTTGTGCCTGGCACCACTTGTTGTGATATAATATTATATTATGACATCTATCACAATAAATTTATTGTCCAGATCCCTGTTAACAATAAAACACCTAAATTTAATATGTTCCAGTATTTTTGCCCATACAGTGTATCTGTGTTTTGGGATGATTTTAAGAATACTGAAGCTGACTGAAAACCATAACCATAACAAATTAAAACATTGATCTACACAGATCTGAGCAGAGACTAGGAAGTTGTGGAACAAAGGAAATTCCTCTGCCTATTCCACGTGTTTATTGGTTGTGACAATTCCAAGTCCTGTAAATACTGAACAGGATGATACTGAATAAGTGATGAAAATTCACTCAACACTTCAACTCGCTGCATGCCTCAGCTGACAGTTTGGGACCCTTTGTATTACTAGTATCTGAAAACAGTGACTATACTTATGGTCCTTGTGCTTGACCAGCTGGCAGTCACGACAGGTTAACAGGTCACAGGTCTCACAGAACAGCTTCAGCGGCTCCTGTTTGTGGACGTCACAGAACATCGGCCTCTGAGTTGACATGCCATGGACTTCTGGAAAACATCATCATTACACGCATGTGGGCATTAAACTGGGGCGCACAACAATAAACTCTATGTCCATCATGCATGAGCTCTTTGGCTTTGACTACATAACAGCTCATTGTTCCGCTGTTGTTTACTCTGAAAGTCTGAAATTTCATGTGATATAATGAAAAAGGCTTAAACTAGTTTGGTGTGCAACTTCTGGCTTTGATCCTCTGCTTTTTTAATTTCAGGTTAAGTGTTACTGTACCATTCCATATAATAATGAGGCTTATGCTGTCGGGCCGACAGCAAGGGTATATCACAATTTTTCCCCCACAAAACTCCACCTAGTGAATGAATATGACCCCGTATGAACTCTGGATGGTAGCAAGAAAATGGACATTTGTAAGACGATCAATATGAACCAAATTTTATCTCAATTGGCCTATTATTGCTTAATTTATGTCCAAAAAACTGATTTTCAACTAAAGCTTTTCAACCATTTGGATGAGTTACAGGGGTTGGACAAAATAATGGAAACACTTTAAAAAAATCAACAAAATATAATTTAATATGGTGTAGGTCCGCCTTTTGCGGCAATTACAGCCTCAGTTCTCCGAGGTATTGATTCATACAACTTGTGAATTGTTTCCAAAGGAATTTTAAGCCATTCCTCAGTTAGAATACCCTCCAACTCTTTTAGAGACGATGGCGGTGGAAATCGACGTCTTACTTGAATCTCTAAAACTGACCATAAATGCTCAATAATGTTGAGGTCTGGGGACTGTGCCGGCCATACGAGATGCTCAACTTCATTAGAATGTTCCTCATGCCATTCTTTAACAATTCTAGCTGTATGGATTGGGGCATTATCATCTTGAGGTGAAGGTGTTTCCATTATTTTGTCCAACCCCTGTATGATACTCACAGAGAAGCTAAAATCGAAAGGGTTCTTCCACTAGGGGTCCCCTATGTTGGTTATCAAGGGATAAAAAAAAATTCAACCAAATCTGTTCTAGTTATCACATTCACACGAATGATATCTGGTGCTGCCGGATCCCCGAAATTGAGTTTCAGGGACACAATTATATTAAAATGGGGTTTATTCAGTAGTGCTAAAACTACTGGCTAGTAGAGAAATAGAAAATTGCAACCTGTGTGCCAAGATTGATCAGTTAAATATGACTGTATATTTAATAAGCGCTGCTGATCTTATAATAGCTCTCTCCTTTGTCATGGAAACACCACAAGTGCTCTGTGCAGAATACCTTGTGATATTTCCGTCTTCTGTCTGATGGTGTGGTCTTTGGTGAATTTGACTCTTTGGTGAGCCTCAACGCAGGTGGTACAGAGATATTCGACGCAGTCCACACAAAATCCAGCAGCTTCTGTGTTGTCATCACAAGTCATACACAACTATGGATGGAGAAAAAAGTTTTAGAGGTTATTCAAATCCAGAAAGAGTTGAGGTAGATGTTCAATAATGTTAATGACTGTATAAATGTAACATGTCCTTCTTCTATGGACAGGGGTAAAACTGAAAGAATGATGCCAAATTGGAAATACAAGTATGCAAATGTTCCTTCTGTTTTTTCCTGCATGCCCAATGTTGTGTCACCTCCAGCTCTGGATAAAACTGTGTGTGTCTCAGTGGAAATGACTGTTTTAATACAAGCATTGCACTCTTTTGTCATTTGTAACTTTACCTGTAGCATTACACTGCTGTGGTAATGCTATTGTTTTTCTGTCAAAAGCTAAAATGACTTTACTGGTTCAGAAAGGAGGCTTTAATATCCAAATGTACCACACTGATCCCTGTTTCTTCAAGACTTTTGAAAAAATGTTGCTGTCTTCCTAAACTGCAAGATAATCAATAAATCCACAAACACATGCATCCTCTTGTTTTATTATATTTGATAAGGAAATAGTAGCCAGTTATCATCCAGCTTTAATATGATAACTGTTGTTTTTTTTCCTATCATATAATTACAAGAAATCCAGAAATATGCTCCTTGTTGAAGGCACAGTACACATGGTCAGAATGGAACAGAATCTGCCTCATTTTGAGCCTAGAAAAATGCTGATGTCTGAAAGTGCTGTGGCTATAGGGCATAAGCCTCTGCTGTGCATTTACAGCTCAGTTCAACCCTCGGGGCTCTACATGACCTCACCTTAAACATTTTGAAATAGAACCGCAAACTGTCTTACAACAGTAATGAAGGTGCATCCTCCAAAATATAAAATGTATAAATATGTAATGATTTTGTCACAAACCTGAGCTGTTCTCTCCACAGTGCTGCTCGGAGCTTCTGCTGAATCCTTCACAAAGACGTTTTCCATCACATCTGCCTCCATACACTCCTGCCTGCACACCGGACAGCGGATCACATTGACTGAAACAACAACAGAATCAGGAAACTTAGAGTTTATTATTATTATTATCCCATTCATGCATGAATTATGAGAACCGTGATCAAGATTTTTTTCCGGAGTGGTTTTATTCCTCTTTAGGCATGAAAAAAAAAACAATGCGATGGATTCTTTATGAATCTATTTAATCATGGAGTTACAAAAATGTCCACTCAGCTGGACACCATGCGTTTAATTTTAGAAGCAAAGAAACATGTATTTACTGATATGCTACGTGAAAACTATGAAATAAAAACATTTTTAATGCTGCTTATGCGCAGGTGTCAAACATATGCCTCCGCATACGCCTATGCCAAATCCGGCCTGCCAAAGGGTCCAGTCCGGCCCTTGGGATGAATTTGTGAAATCCAAAAATTACACTAAGATATTAACAATCCTTTTAGTTCAGGTTCCACATTCAGACCAATTCAATCTCAAGTGGGTCAAACCAGTAAAATACTACCATAATAACATATAAATATTGACAACTCCAAATTTTTCTCTTTGTAAATGTAAGTATTTTCATGTATTTACACTAAAACAAAGTATAGTTTTTCAAAAAATGTGAATAAGCTGAACAAATATGAAGCACCTGAAATGTCTTAAGAGAAATAAGTACAATTTTAACAATATTCTGCCTGTTATTAAATGTTTTGTGTATTTGTAGACCCACTGTGAACTGTAAGTTATAATGTACATGTGTAAATAATAAACTGAGGCAGAATATTGTTAAAATTACACTTATTTTTTGTTAAATTTGTTCATGTTATTCACATCTTTTGAAAGGATAGTTTGTCCATGTAAACCTTTTCATAATGTAAATTTCCTTTTTTTGCTCTAAAACATAGAGGAAAGTTTGGAGTTGACATTATTTATATATTATTATGTTATTGTTTTACTGGTTCGGCCCACTGCAAATCAAATTTACCTGAATGTGGCCCCTGAACTAAAGTGAGTTTGACACCCCTGTGATGTTTTCTCACATTTTAACATACCTGCATGGAGATAATATGCAAACAAACAAACAACTTTTTGTTAAAAAAAAAAAAACAAAAAACAAAACTGTTTATTATACTGCTTTTTTTTTTTAATAAAAAAGGTTATAAAAAAGTAAACATTTAACAATTTAGCATTTTATGTTTGTAAATGAATGGGTTGGTAGAGTTGGTAGAGCAGCTCGTCCAATAACCAAAGGGTTGGTGGTTCGAATCCTGGCTCAGACTGTCGATATGTCAAAGTGTCCATGGAAGACACTGAACCCTAAATTGACCTGGTGGCTTTGGATACCATGAAGGTGTGTAAAATGCACCGAATAAGTGCAGTCCATTTAAATCCAGTGTTAAATCTACATGTTTAAAATGTTCAATCTACATGTTACTCCATAAATATGTTTACAGTTGGATGTGTTTTTTTACAGTATTGTTCTGGAAACCACAGCTGCCAGTTTTTTTCCATAAAAACAACAGGATTCTTTCTTTACAGTGTACAAGAAAACACCTTTGATCAGCTGTCCACTGCAGTGACCACTATGCATGAAAGGGTTATTATCACTTCTATTTTGACATGACTGACATAACGTATGATGCTTCACTTCTTAACACACGCTGTAAAAAATGACTGTAGAATTAATACCAAAAAGTTGTAAAATTGCAACATAAAAAAACTGCAAGTGACAACACAATGCAAAGTTGTTTATTTGAAAAGATTTTTGTGTTAACGATTGAATCAAATATAGCTGTACTTTTTACAGGAAGAGTATGTGAACAAAACCAGATTTGTATGTAGAAATGATGTATTTCTATTGTTTTTAGAAAATAAAACTGTAAATTGAAAAAAAAATGTGATGCCGTTTAAACTGCAAGACCATAATGTTGAAATAACGGCCTATTTGCTTTTTTTTTTTTTTTTAATAAAACTGTTATAAAAAAGTAAACATTTAACATTGTATACAGGGTGTCCCATAAGTCTCCATACATAGGAGACATAATACATATGGTTCTAACATGTATTTCTTTATATTTCTTCTTTATAGTTCTTCAGCAGTGGAGGACACGCGTTGAAATGTGTTCCCGACAAAATGGCAGTCATATAGAGCATATTATATAAATAAAAATGGTTTATGTCAAGAAACGTTTATTTTTCCTATGTATGGAGACTTATGGGACACCCTGTATTTGTAAATGAATGGGTTGGTAGAGTTGGTAGAGCAGCTTGTCCAATAACCAAAGGGTTGGTGGTTCAAATCCTGGCTCAGACTGTCCATATGTCAAAGTGTCCATGGAAGACACTGAACCCTAAATTGACCTGGTGGCTTTGGATACCATGAAGGCGTATAAAATGCACTGAATAAGTGCTTTCCATTTACCAGTTAAATCTACATGTTACTCCAGGGGTGTGAAACTCAGATCCTCGAGGGCTGGTATCCTGCATGTTTTAGACGTTTCCCTCTTCCAGCACACCTGACGGTCGTTATCAGGCTTCTGCAGCGCTGGATGATAGGCTTATCATTTGAATCAGGTGTGTTGGAAGAGGAATCCATCTAAAACATGCAGGATACCGGCCCTCGAGGATCTGAGTTTGACACCCCTGTCAGTTACTCCATAAATATGTTTACAGTTGGATGTGTTTTTTACAGTATTGTTTTGGAAACCACAGCTGCCAGTTTTTTTCCCTAAAAACAACAGGATTTTTTTTTTTTCTTTACAGTGTACAAGAAAACACCTTTGATCAGCTGTCCACTGTAGTGACCACTATGCATGAAAGGGTTATTATCACTTCTATTTTGACATGACTGACATAACGTATGACGCTTCACTTCTTAACACACACTGTAAAAAATGACTGCAGAATTAACACCAAAAAGTTGTAAAATTGCAACATAAAAAAACTCTTAAGTGACAATTCAATGCAAAGTTGTTTATTTGAAAAGATTTTTGTGTTAACAATTGAATCAAATATAGCTGTACTTTTTACAGGAAGAGTATGTGAACAAAACCAGATTTGTATGTAGAAATGACGTATTTCTATTGTTTTTAGAAAATAAAGCTGTAAATTGAAAAAGAATGTGATGCCGTTTAAACTGCAAGACCATAATGTTGAAATAACGGCCTATTTGTTTTTTTTTTCTTTTTTGTTTTTTTTTAATAAAAAGTTATTAAAAAAAGTAAACATTTAACAATTCAACATTTTATATTTGTAAATGAATGGGTTGGTAGAGTTGGTAGAGCAGCTCATCCAATAACCAAAGGGTTGGTGGTTCAAATCCTGGCTCAGACTGTCCATATGTCAAAGTGTCCATGGAAGACACTGAACCCTAAATTGACCTGGTGGCTTTGGATACCATGAAGGCGTATAAAATGCACCGAATAAGTGCACTCCATTTACCATTTAAATCTACATGTTTAAAATGATAAATCTACATGTTACTCCATAAATATGTTTACAGTTGGATGTGTTTTTTACAGTATTGTTTTGGAAACCACAGCTGACAGTTTTTTTCCCTAAAAACAACAGGACTTTTGTTTTTTTTTTACAGTGTACAAGAAAACACCTTTGATCAGCTGTCCACTGCAGTGACCACTATGCATGAAAGAGTTATCACTTCTATTTTGACATGACTGACATAACGTATGATGCTTCACTTAACATACACTGTAAAAAATGACTGTAGAATTAACACCAAAAAGTTGTAAAATTGCAACATAAAAAAAACTGTAAGTGACAATACAATGCAAAGTTGTTTATTTGAAAAGATTTTTGTGTTAACGATTGAATCAAATATAGCTGTACTTTTTACAGGAAGAGTATGTGAAAAAAAAACAGATTTGTATGTAGAAATGATGTATTTCTATTGTTTTTAGAAAATAAAGCTGTAAATTGAAAAAGAATGTGATGCCGTTTAAACTGCAAGACCATAATGTTGAAATAACGGCCTATTTGTTTTTTTTTTTAATAAAAAAGTTATAAAAAAGTAAACATTTAACATTGTATATTTGTAAATGAATGGGTTGGTAGAGTTGGTAGAGCAGCTCATCCAATAACCAAAGGGTTGGTGGTTTGAATCCTGGCTCAGACTGTCCATATGTCAAAGTGTCCATGGAAGACACTGAACCCTAAATTGACCAGGTGGCTTTGGATACCATGAAGGCGTATAAAATGCACCGAATAAGTGCACTCCATTTACCATTTAAATCTACATGTTTAAAATGATAAATCTACATGTTACTCCATAAATATGTTTACAGTTGGATGTGTTTTTTACAGTATTGTTTGGAAACCACAGCTGACAGTTTTTTTCCATAAAAACAACAGGACTTTTTTTTTTTTTTTTTACAGTGTACAAGAAAACACCTTTGATCAGCTGTCCACTGTAGTGACCACTATGCATGAAAGGGTTATTATCACTTCTATTTTGACATGACTGACATAACGTATGATGCTTCACTTAACACACACTGTAAAAAATGACTGTAGAATTAACACCAAAAAGTTGTAAAATTGCAACATAAAAAAAAACTGTAAGTGACAATACAATGCAAAGTTGTTTATTTGAAAAGATTTTTGTGTTAACGATTGAATCAAATATACCTGTACTTTTTACAGGAAGAGTATGTGAAAAAAACCAGATTTGTATGTAGAAATGATGTATTTCTATTGTTTTTAGAAAATAAAGCTGTAAATTGAAAAAGAATGTGATGCCGTTTAAACTGCAAGACCATAATGTTGAAATAACGGCCTATTTGTTTTTTTTTGTTTTTTTTTTTAAATAAAAAAGTTATAAAAAAGTAAACATTTAACATTGTATATTTGTGAATGAATGGGTTGGTAGAGTTGGTAGAGCAGCTCATCCAATAACCAAAGGGTTGGTGGTTTGAATCCTGGCTCAGACTGTCCATATGTCAAAGTGTCCATGGAAGACACTGAACCCTAAATTGACCTGGTGGCTTTGGATACCATGAAGGCGTATAAAATGCACCGAATAAGTGCACTCCATTTACCATTTAAATCTACATGTTTAAAATGATAAATCTACATGTTACTCCATAAATATGTTTACAGTTGGATGTGTTTTTTACAGTATTGTTTTGGAAACCACAGCTGACAGTTTTTTTCCCTAAAAACAACAGGACTTTTGTTTTTTTTTTACAGTGTACAAGAAAACACCTTTGATCAGCTGTCCACTGCAGTGACCACTATGCATGAAAGGGTTATTATCACTTCTATTTTGACATGACTGACATAACGTATGATGCTTCACTTAACACACACTGTAAAAAATGACTGTAGAATTAACACCAAAAAGTTGTAAAATTGCAACATAAAAAAAACTGTAAGTGACAATACAATGCAAAGTTGTTTATTTGAAAAGATTTTTGTGTTAACGATTGAATCAAATATAGCTGTACTTTTTACAGGAAGAGTATGTGAAAAAAAACAGATTTGTATGTAGAAATGATGTATTTCTATTGTTTTTAGAAAATAAAGCTGTAAATTGAAAAAGAATGTGATGCCGTTTAAACTGCAAGACCATAATGTTGAAATAACGGCCTATTTGTTTTTTTTTTAATAAAAAAGTTATAAAAAAGTAAACATTTAACATTGTATATTTGTAAATGAATGGGTTGGTAGAGTTGGTAGAGCAGCTCATCCAATAACCAAAGGGTTGGTGGTTTGAATCCTGGCTCAGACTGTCCATATGTCAAAGTGTCCATGGAAGACACTGAACCCTAAATTGACCAGGTGGCTTTGGATACCATGAAGGCGTATAAAATGCACCGAATAAGTGCACTCCATTTACCATTTAAATCTACATGTTTAAAATGATAAATCTACATGTTACTCCATAAATATGTTTACAGTTGGATGTGTTTTTTACAGTATTGTTTTGGAAACCACAGCTGACAGTTTTTTTCCATAAAAACAACAGGACTTTTTTTTTTTTTTTTTACAGTGTACAAGAAAACACCTTTGATCAGCTGTCCACTGTAGTGACCACTATGCATGAAAGGGTTATTATCACTTCTATTTTGACATGACTGACATAACGTATGATGCTTCACTTAACACACACTGTAAAAAATGACTGTAGAATTAACACCAAAAAGTTGTAAAATTGCAACATAAAAAAAACTGTAAGTGACAATACAATGCAAAGTTGTTTATTTGAAAAGATTTTTGTGTTAACGATTGAATCAAATATACCTGTACTTTTTACAGGAAGAGTATGTGAAAAAAACCAGATTTGTATGTAGAAATGATGTATTTCTATTGTTTTTAGAAAATAAAGCTGTAAATTGAAAAAGAATGTGATGCCGTTTAAACTGTAAGACCATAATGTTGAAATAACGGCCTATTTGTTTTTTTTTTTGTTTTTTTTTTTAAATAAAAAAGTTATAAAAAAGTAAACATTTAACATTGTATATTTGTGAATGAATGGGTTG
This sequence comes from Sphaeramia orbicularis, assembly GCF_902148855.1. Lineage (NCBI taxonomy): Eukaryota > Metazoa > Chordata > Actinopteri > Kurtiformes > Apogonidae > Sphaeramia > Sphaeramia orbicularis. The sequence goes on along the minus strand of NC_043962.1, from coordinate 45,350,627 downwards.
GTAGAGTTGGTAGAGCAGCTCATCCAATAACCAAAGGGTTGGTGGTTTGAATCCTGGCTCAGACTGTCCATATGTCAAAGTGTCCATGGAAGACACTGAACCCTAAATTGACCTGGTGGCTTTGGATACCATGAAGGTGTGTAAAATGCACTGAATAAGTGCACTCCATTTACCTTTTAAATCTACATGTTTAAAATGATAAATCTACATGTTACTCCAGGGGTGTGAAACTCAGATCCTCAAGGGCTGGTATCCTGCATGTTTTAGATGTTTCCCTCTTCCAGCACACCTGACAGTCGTTATCAGGCTTCTGCAGAGCTTGATGATAGGCTTATCATTTGAATCAGGTGTGTTGGAAGAGGGATCCATCTAAAACATGCAGGCCCTCGAGGATCTAAGTTTGACACCCCTGTCAGTTACTCCATAAATATGTTTACAGTTGGATGTGTTTTTTACAGTATTGTTTTGGAAACCACAGCTGCCAGTTTTTTTTTCTGCAAAAACAACAGGACTTTTTTTTTTTTTTTTTTTTTTTTACAGTGTACAAGAAAACATCTTTGATCAGCTGTCCACTGTAGTGACCACTATGCATGAAAGGGTTATTATCACTTCTGTTTTGACATGACTGACATAACGTAAGACGCTTCACTTGTTAACCACACAGCCCACACACATGAATCCCCATCTTACGCACATCTCCTCGCACACTTACACTGATTCGTAAATGCTTTTTTGGCGTAAATGTGAGAACAGCATATCTGTTTTAATCCAACCACGGTCAGTGTTTGTAAACAAGTAACTCACGTGGTTTCGTGGCGCTGTCAACCTGGGCGCGTGGCGGCTCTGCCATGGCCAAATGCCTGGAAGGTGGAGGCATACATTTTTGACAAAAAGAGTGAAGACAGGGCAGAAGTTTAGGTTCTCGGCTGTGAAAGTTTAGATGACAAACGGGGCAAGTGTCCAGGTGGTTGTGTCCAGCTGCTGCCGGCGTCTCCTCCTGCCCCGGCATACTCTCAGCCTCGTTCCCAACGATGATAACAGCGGCATCCTCCTGTCTGTCTGTCAGTCCGTCCATGTGTGGCTCTAAATCCCCTCCTGGAACAGCCTAAGACCGTCTGCTCATCCAAACCGTTCGGACACAGGTGAAGCAACCAGGCTCCGGACTCATTATCCTCCCCTTCCCCTTCCCGAACACAGCACCATCCACCTGCCTTTGCCTCCTCTCACTCTCAACCAGTTCAGTCCAGTTCACTTAATGGGTTACATTAACAATTCTGTGGCTTTTTTTTTTTTTTTTTGCGCATAGAAACATGAAATCAGAAGAAGAGAAGAAAAAAATAAAATAAACGTCAACGTCGGAATGCTGCAACGTCGCGTGCTGCAGATGTTGTTGAAATTGCACCACACGCGCTCGTTGCCACACAAAAGGGGTGGGGTCAAATCTGTGCGCGCTCTAACAGGAAGAACTGAAGGGAATCTGCACCTGTCAAAGGTTTGTTTAGTGCGCATGGGCGGTCCCTTCAGTCATTATAATAGCCTTCATAAAATACTGTCAAATAAAACGTTGACTTTAATGTATTTTTCAATTACCTCATCAGAATATTGTTCCATAGACATCCCCTCCACCATCATTCAATTTTTAACCCATAAATACCCAGAGCTACTTTTGTGTCAATTAATTTTTCTCTGTTTAACCTTTATTAAGTGATTTATCACGATTTATTGCAATATTATCCTCTGTATTTTGTGTGTTTTTTTTTTTGTTTTGTTTTTTTTTCTGTGAAGACCAAATACATTTGAATGTTTTATTTTGTTTTTTATTTTATTTTATTTTATTTATTTATTTATTTATTTATTTATTTATTTCATGTTATAAATAAATAAATAAATAAATAAATAAATAATTTACCTATATTTAATTCACTGATCATGTAGATCACAGGTGTCAAACATGCGGCCCGGGGGCTAAAACTGGCCCGCCAAAGGTTCCGATCTGGCCCATGGGATGAATTTGCAAAGTGCAAGTTAGCACATCAAACTAAAAAAATAATAACATAATAATATATAAATAATGACAATACCATTGTTTCTCTTTGATTTAGTGCAAAAAACATTAACCCTTTCATGCATAAGTCACTACAGTGGACAGTTATTCTCTGTTGCTGTTCTCTTGTATATTGATGGGTTTAGTTGTTTTAGTTCCATATCAGCCAACACAATGGACACTTACGCATCATCTCATATCCTGACATTCATACCATTACAGTAACTTTGCTGTTCTTGATAAACCTGACCTGCACTAACATGTTTGAGTGTAAATCAATTGTTATTTGTTAGAGAAGAAGGGTTTTTTTGCACATTATCTCAATGAAGTGAGGAATTACTAGTATTAGAATATGTTAAGATGTGAGAAGACATCAGATTAGCTGCATTAAAAATGTTTTTATTTCATTGTTTTCATATCCCACTCGGATATTGGGTTTTAAACACGTGTTTCTTTACTTCAGAAATTAAATGCATGGATATTTTTGTAACTCCACAGAAAAAAAAAAAAACCTTGATCGCATTGTTTTTTTCATGCCTAAGGAGGAATAAAAACACTGAAGAAAAAAAATCTTGACTGAGGTTCTCACAATTAATGCGAGAAAGGGTTAAATTATGAAAATGTTTACATTGCCAAACTATCCTGTAACAATAAAATGTGAATAACCTAAAATGTCTGAAGTAAATTAAGTATAATTTTAACAATATTCTGCCTGTTACTGAATGTTTTATGCCTTTGTAAATTTGGGTCTGTAATGCATATGTAGAAATGATAAGTCGAGGCAGAATACTGGTAAAATTGTACTAATATTTCTTTACAATTTTTTTTCAGGTTATTCACATCCTTTTTGTTTGGGTAGTTTGTAAATGTAAATATTAACATAATTGAATGTTATTTTCTACGCTAAAACAATTTGGAGTTGTCATTATTTATTGCCTATCATGCTATTATTGAACTGATCTGGCCCACTTTAGATTAAATTGGGCTAATTGTGTCCACCTGAAGTTTGGCACCCCTGATGTAGATGTTCATTGAAGCTCAGTAAATTCAATGGTTATTATATTAAAACAGAGAAAACTGAAGAAAAAGTGACTTTTTCAGCCAAGATATCAATAACTAAACATATTAATAAGTGTCTCCATCCACTGTCTTTGATCCAACTCCATGGGTTTTACTGGTGAATCAATGCTGTAGAAGATGACAGTGTTTCCATGTTCACTATAGAGCCTTTTAAGAAGAGATTTTAAAAATGTAGGCAAGAAAAAAGCCCATGAATTGTGAAACGGAATGATAAAAATAGATTTTAAAAAAGAGATACATTATGAACTAATAAATTGATCTTATACAGTTAATGCCAATTTCAATCGAACCATGGTTATATGAAGAGAATAGAGCCTTGTTTCATTGATTGACTGATTCAGTCATTCCATTTGGCATTTCAGGAAAGTGGCCTCAAAAGCTGTACAAAATAACAAAAAAAAATGCAAGTGAAATATTGGAAGTAATAAAAAAAAGCATAAAATGATTTACTATTGCTTCACGTCCATTGTTATCAGTTCAAATGTATTTTCATCTTCATTTTTTTGTTGTATCTAGTCCTTGTAGTTCTTTAAACTTTTCAAACTGCATGAAATATGTTGCCATGTTTGTTATAATGTCCAGCAGATATTGCAGAAATTATGTAGCATAAATGGACAACTATCATAAATTAAAATAAACATCATATAACAATATGCAGATGATCAAATGAACCGCACTGTTCTAGAGTTTCAAAGTACAGAAGAAGAAGAAAAAGAAGAAGAATCAAAAATGGTGAAATTCAAGAGACACATTAATGCTGGAGTAATATTGATACAAATGAAATACAGGGACCATTTTAAAGTGAATATTTCACTTTTCCCCCTCCAGTTTTGCAGATAATACTTTAAATTCTGAATGCATAACTTTTACTTGTACTGGTATATGTTCACATTTACTTTCAGTTCTTTATATCAGTAAATGGTCTGAATACTTTCCACCAGACATCATTAGTATTACTTTTGAAATTTAAAATGGTCCAGGATTTGTATCTGCAATGACCAGATCCAAACGAACCAAATGTAGCTCATCTTGAGTATATTCTTTGAAATGTCTTGCTAACTTATTTAACTGAAGACTATATGGGATACAGGCATAATGTTGCTCTAACTACTGGCAACAGTTGAACATTTTCTGCAGAGTAATGCATGTATAATAAATTACATGCTGTGATAATTGTGAGCCAATTTGGAAAAATAACACATTTTTTGCTTTTTTCGATGTGTTATCTTAGCATTAGTCCATCTGTTTTATGTTTGACTTGAACCACTCAGTAAGATGCCAACTGCAACACATGAAAGTGTTCTAGTGAGGTTCGTTTTCGGTCACATTACAGGCTGGTCTCGCTGCAGGCCAGTTTATCCAGAGTCGCCCAGACATGAGCCTGACAGCAGAGAGCCACAGTGTCTGTCTGAGTGATGGAAATCATATTCCACTGTTTGGATTGGGTACATATGGAGACCCTCGTGTGGTAATGTTTGTGCTTATAGATGTGAACAAGGCCCATTGATGACAAACTGCATAAGGACTGCCTAAGAATTGAATTGCATGACTGGTGATGTAAACACTATGTTACTTTAAATGCATCCCTTCAAATTGACACAATATTGATTCTAACATTTAGTTTTTCTGCATATGTTTGATAGATGCCCGAAGGCGCAGCATATGAGTGTGTCAAGCTGGCCATAGATGCGGGTTACAGACATTTTGATGGGGCTTTGGTATATTTCAATGAACACAAAGTAGGAAAGGCCATCAGAGACAAGATCGCAGATGGAATTGTAAGAAGAGAGGACATCTTTTACTATGTGAAGGTAATAACTCTAACATTATGAGTGAAAACAATGTCAGTGTTTTTCAACCTTGAGATCAGAACCCCACGTGGGGTCGCCTGGAATTCAAATGGGGTTGCTTGAAATTTCTAGTAATTGATAAAAATAAAAACTTACTAATAAAAATATATGGTGAGTTAAGAGAGACAATCACAATACATAAAAGACATGACAAACTCTGAAGCTGAAACTGAAGCACTGTGGTACTGTTTATCTTTCAAATGTTCATTGTGGTCAGTTTCAGATGCTGCAGCTCTTTCATAATTCATACTTTGAGTTCTTGTTTGTTCAGTATTAATTGTCAACCTTGTAAATCCAAGCTGAACTGATTGTACATATCCTGAACACGGAAAATCAAATTCTCCCTTTGTGCAGTAATCTCCACCTGGCTTTTCTGCCTCCGTCCATAATAATATACATGATGTAGCCTAAATGTTGTCTGAAATTAACGTTTATTTGAAACATAGTATAGCAAACTATTAAATGATCAAAAACAAATTAATTTTAGCAAAAAAAAAATAAAAATTCTCCTTTTTGAATGTCTGGGGTCGCCAGAAATTTGTGATGTTAAAATGGGGTCACGAGCCAAAAAAAAGGTTGGGAACCACTGCATTATGTTGTCACTAGGAAGTGGGCATTTAAACAGTTTCCTAAACATATATGCATGAATGTGTTGAACATGTTTGCTAAGTAGTTCTCCCTTATTTCCCACAGCTGTGGAATACCTTTCACACACCTGAGTTGGTGAGATCTGGATTAGAGAGGACACTAAAAGCCTTAAAACTGGATTGTGTGGATTTGTTCATTTTGGAGATTTCCATGACCATAAAGGTTTGATTTCCACCTGTGTATAAATGAATGGGACACCAGGACCATTTCAAGCAAAATACTCTTATGTTCCTAATTCAATATTTTTATGTGTATAAATCATATTGTATAAAACAAATACCCTACTGAGTTGTAACTCTCTGTGTATCCGAAATATGATAAATGTGTCTGACTGCACCCACATATTTTCACTTCAATATTACCAAATACTTATGTGACTGAGGAAAAACATAAAGTCTGTATTTACTTATCTATTCTGTAATTACTTATAAATTGTGTTTGAATTTTAGCCTGGAAAGGACTTTTTTCCCAGAGATGAAAATGGAAAATACATCTACCACCACACAGACCTCTGTGCCACATGGGAGGTGAGCACTACATGTTCTAGTTAAATATTTTGGCATGATGCTGAGGGCTCTGTTCAAGAGAGCAATAAAGTTCTATCTAATTTAACCCATAAGACCCAAACATCCACTGGCAACCAAAAGCATCTATTGATCTAAAATGTTTGATACCTGTTGATTCACAAATACTATCAATAAATGTAAATAACTGGTGCAAAATGCAGGTTGTCATCTTCTCATGGTCATCAGATATGACCCATTTGGATGTTCAGAGGCTCAGTAGTTACCATGGAAACACTGTCATCTTCTATAACATTGATTCACCAGTAATCAATGACAGTGGATGAGGACAATTTTTTTTTTTTTTTTTTTTTTAATGGTCAGTTAATGATATATTTTACTGAAAAAGTAAATTTTTCTTCAGTTTTCTCTCTTTTGATATAATAACTATTGAATTTACTGTGAGTTATCATGAATATCTAAATTAAATATCGGAAATTAAATATAGTAAAATACATGGTTTGCAGTGAAAAATGCTAAATTCAGAGGATAATATTATGATAAATGGTGATAAATCACTTAAGAAAGATTAAATAGAGATAAAAATTCATTTGGGAACTACCAGATAAGTAGCACCGGGTCTTTATGGGTTAATTTAATCTAAAATAGCAAAGCGCTGTCAAATGTCACAAACAGCCAAACAGGTTCAGGTTCATCTAATTTTGACTTTTATGCATTTCAGCAAGCTTTAGAGTCCTGCAAAGACTCAGGTCTGGTGAAGTGTGTGGGTGTCTCTAACAGACAACTGGAACTGCTGCTGAATAAACCTGACCTCAAATACAAACCTGTGTCCAGCCAGGTGAATTCTACTTCCTGTGAAAGGCTAAGTACAAAGGCTGAACCCAAAAGCAAGACCACAAGTAACCAGTAAGGTTTAGTGTTTTTATTAAACACTTTCACAGGAAAAATTATACAACACAGAGATAATATAATTTCTGTGGATCCACCGAATCCGGGGATAAACGTCTGGGCTGCGGGTGGATACGGCAGACGACCGGCTTGGCCGAGCCGGGAAAACCCCAACGGAATCCCCACTAGGGACAAACAGAGGGTGGTCAAAAAACAAGCCAGGTCATACACGGAAAGGCAGTCAAACAAGCAACGGTACATGGGGACAGGCAAACTCACGGTAGTAATTCAGGCGAAGGTCGAAGCACAGGTAGTCGGTGGAGGCTGAGGTATTTAAGGGAGAAGGCAGAGACAGTCGGGTACACGAACCGGGTTGATGACGAGCAGGCAGGATAGGAACAGGCTGAATCAGTGGTCGAAGGATGAAAACGGGTCAAACACGGCAGACAAACGAACGGGATCCAAGAACGCTGGTAAGTGAACACAACAAGTTGTAGAGCACAAACTGGCAACTAAACAGGGGAAGACTGAGGGTTTAAATACACAGGAGGGCGGGAAGACAATTGGACACAGGTGGAGATAATCAGGGAGGAGTCAGGTAATCAGGGAAAAGGTGAACACGATCAGGGAGAGGAAATAAAGACAACAGACAAGACACATGAGGGAAACTTAACAAAATAAAACAGGAAATGACAAGCAAAACAGACAAGACAGACAAAGTCCAAAAGCCGACATGACACTTCCCTTTTTATAATGTCAGATCAATAAGAGATAATAGTAATGTTGAATATTAACAATTATTTCCCGCTGACTAAATTAGAGCTAAAACAGCACATCACAAGACAACAGGGCTCTTTATTTAATAATAAAGAAATAAATGACCGATTTCTCATTATTCTGAGATATGATTACAGGGTGGGGAAGAAAAATTTACAATATTTTGAGGCAGGGATTGAAAGACAGTGTATGACCAATTAGTTTATTCAAAGTCATGAGAATTTATTTGCCACAAGAAAATGTACATAATAGAAAATGTTTTTATTCTATGTGTCCTCCTTCTTTCTCAATAACTGCCTTCACACGCTTCCTGAAACTTGCGCAAGTGTTCCTCAAATATTCGGGTGACAACTTCTCCCATTCTTCTTTAATAGTATCTTCCAGACTTTCTCCTAATAGTTTTGCTCAAAGTCATTCTCTTCTTTACATTATAAACAGTCTTTATGGACACTCCAACTATTTTTGAAATCTCCTTTGGTGTGACGAGTGCATTCAGCAAATCACACACTCTTTGACGTTTGCTTTCCTGATTACTCATATGGGCAAAAGTTTCTGAAAAGGTATGGATAATAGTGTTAGGTATGATTATGACATCAATATATGTTTGGTTTCAAAACAATTGACGTAGTGCCTGCTGAGAAAAAACAACTAAATGTTCATTGTAAATTTTGCTTCCCCACCCTGTAATGGGTGGTAATAATGGGCAGATAATATTAGAGATTTAAGAAAAATGCACATATTTCTCATGACATTGAAATGTGTATTATTTCAATCCAAATAAACAAACTTGAGCTTGTATAAAACTGTAACCACTTTAAACTTTTATTTTTCATATTTTGCACAATGCTACATTTTATTCAGTTTCATTTAGTTCAAAATATCACCAGACAGTTTGGAATTTCAGTCTTTGTGGATTATGTAAATGCACAGGCTGACAATGTGATGACTGGGATTCCATTAAGCGCATTGTGCTAAACTTTTACCTTTGACAATGTGACATATTAAGATTCTGATAACTTAGTTTCAGCATGTTAACATACAACTGCATGCACTGTCTTTCATCTAAATGAAATAAAGATGGCTAATCTCTTGTATTTTCCCCCTTCTTATTCCTAATTACTTTCTTGTGTATATAATTATCTTTTCGTGTATATAATTATTCTGGTTGAGTGTCATCCATATTTTACTCAACCAAAGCTTCTGGAGTACTGTCGACAGAATGACATTGTGGTTGTTGGATACTGTCCACTCAGCTCCTCCACAGATGAATTCTGGTATTTAAAAGTACTTAATAGATAAAGGAAATTCAATTCCACATTACCACACGTAGTAATACAAACCTCTAACAAAAGGTTTGAATAGAGAAATTATGAATTCAATATCAAACTGATGTCAGATGACACTATTGTGGAAAAAATACTCTGGTCATTTGTCCTCAGAATAAAAAAATGGTCATTAGACGATCAGTGTCTTTCTGTGTATTTTAATTGGAGCTCCAAGGTACAGATCATACAAAGGGGAAAGCTGTCTGCAGGAGTGTACAAAGATTACAGTCTGTCATTGTCTCTTATATGAAACTAATAAAAAAAGTCTGTGCCAGGCTGGAATGTCTGGGAGTACGGGAAGAGATAACTTCTGTGAGAAACTTCTGTGAGAAAGCACCTCTTTTCGAACACAAGTGTCCATGTGTCCTTGACCAAACAGACCAAACACAGAGTACAAAACAACCATTTGTTTAACAGGAATAAAACCCAGTCTCGTATAATACAGAGTTCAGAGTTCAAACAGTCTTATATGTAATAAAGAATATACGTAAAATTACCATTACAACACATAACCAGTGGTGGCTGGTGAAATAATTTTTCGGTGGGGTGCAGTATGCAAGTCTTTTCGAATGCACTATAACTACATATCACCACGAGGATATGCCAAAGCACATGCCCCCCCCCCCCCCCCCCCCCCCCCCCATTATAAAATACTAATTAATATACTACTACATTAAAACAAAAATACACAGTACGTAGTTTCAGTCATGTATTTCTTATATGCAAATTTTTCCATGACACTTTTATTAAAGGCATGTCCCTGACAAGTGTCTTTTCCACTAATAGTTTGGACAATACATTTAGACCAGGGGCCAAGGAAGGGCAAGTAATTCGCCTGGCATTAAAAAAGTAAGTCAGCCTACGGGATAAGCAATGTTGTTTTTACTGCTCCTGTCAGGATTAGAACCTGGTCTCCTGTATCAAAGTCAGTAGGGTTACCCATTCAGCTATCCAGCCCTTGGCAAGTTTTTGTCCCTAAGGCTCTCCTATCTCTTGTATTTGGGGGGGTATAATAATTTTCACTTGTTCCATTAGAAGATTTTTTTTTTGCTTAATTTAAGATTTTTTTTTTTTTTTGCTTAATTCAAGCAAAAAAAATCAGCCAGTGGAACAAGTGAAAATTATCTTGGTAAGATTTCTTGAGATAAGATTTTCAAGATCTATTGTCTAAAAATAAGTTCTTAAATCTCACTGAAAAGTTACTCTTTACATGATTATGTCTTCTTTTAAGTGTGATGAGATATTTTGACGAGAAATACACTCGGTAAGATTTGGATTTTTGCAGTGCATGCGGAGATCAATGGAAACAAGTGGACAATATACAGGATGACAACTGACACTATGATCTAAATGTTTGTGTTGTAAAATTTCAAAAATGAAACAATAAAATGTGAGTCAAAAAAAATAAACATATGTGGAAGACAGAGATAATATTCTGTCAGTGTTTTCTTTCCTGAATCATATCTGTTTTTATTCTGTGTCTCTGTCTCAGGGTGAATTTAAAATGTCCTCCTATGCTGGAGGATGAGTTACTCGTGTCCATTGGAAAAAAGTACAATAAGAGCAGTGCCCAGGTGGCTCTGTGCTTCAACGCCCAGAGAGGAATTGTAGTGATCCCCAAGAGCTTAAACCCATAATGGATCAAACACATCTTCCAAGTGGGTTTACAGAAACACTCATTACACAGTATTCATTTTTGCTTTAACAAAACTTTATTTTATTACAGATATTTGATTTTTCTCTCACCAGGTTAGGGTTAGGGTTCGAAGAAATGACAGACGCTGAGGCACCAAATAAAAATATTCATTTTGTTAAACTGCTGATGTAAGGTCAATATTTACTTGAAAGCATACAAACAAATGTGAGCTAAATATAAAGCTGCATATTTTAGATTTTAAAGAGATTTCAAAGTTGCAGCTTGTGTTTCACCATCGAAACATTACACTATTTTTTTCTTTTTTTTTAAATTTTATTTTGACACAGGTGGAGTGACCATCCAGAGTATCCATTTCATGTAGAATATTAAATAGTGGATTAAATAATGGAACAATCAAGTACGTACCTGTACAATTTAATAGAAAACACTAGGGGGCTCTAGTTCACAGTAAATGAAAAAAAGGAATAAATTGGTTTCATTTCCAGAAGAGGTCATAGTTTCAACTCTTTGCATGACACATACAGTAAGTGGCTGCTCTTCAAATACACATAAGGTACAATATTTCCAGGGGGACATTTAAAGACACAAGTTTACCAAAGTCCTGTTCCAGGTTTAAGACAATACTGTAAAAAAACACACGCAATAAGTTAACTAATTTCAGAGATACACTGAAGGGTAAAAAGGGCCTTTGAAGAACATAAAATATAGAGGAACTTTAACATAAATAGATTAAGATGAAACCTCTTCAAATTAATACAGAGTATAATGTCTGGAAACATTTGTAACATGTAAGGTGGCCTGTCAGACACAGATCTGTTTATGAATGTTGCAAATAAAGGTAATGAGCAGATGTTTTATCAGTGAGGTAGAAAACTGTAATAATAATTCTGCTTTTTGTAAAAGAATTCTGTCAGATGTAACAGCTCCGTGTTTCATGTTGGATTTTATTTTATTATTATTATTCAAACAGATTACATGTATGTAGATGTACCATAACATTTATTGTCCCATTCTTTAATTATTTCAGTTTCTTTTTTTGTTTTGTGTTTTGTTTTGTTTTTTACCCTTTAATGAAGATGTGCTAGATAGTCACTGGTCTAACATTTACAATTTGACAATAAAAATCAAGCACACTCAGCTAAAACTGCTTCAGCCTTTGAAAAACAGATTAGATTATGGAACAAATCAGGAAAAATGCAATAAAGGTAATAACTTAGTTTAAGAGACACGCTAAACACAAGATAAGTTATTTGGACAACAAGGTACATTTGCTGTAAATAAGAGGTGAAAAGTATCCATCAGACTTTGACATGTTTGGTCAGTTAGGGTATATTGAGTTTGATCTGTGGTCAGTGTTGACACACTGTTTCATCTGTGTATACATCCTGTACCTTTTACCTCCTTTTGCCTTCACAAAAAGTTTTCTCTCGGGCAGTCTGTCCAGAACAGAACTTTTATTTTATGAAAATAGAGGTTCAGCATTTATTAAGACATATCTGGACTATTTTGTGGCTTACAGTCTGTAAAGATCCATTAAAATCTTTTCTTTTCAGTGTGGGGTCATAATTAACCTTTTGATGCATGAATTATGATAACCTTAGTAAAGATTTTTTTTTTTTTCCTGAGTGTTTTTAATTCCTCTTTAGGCATGAAAAAAAACAATGTGATTAAAATTTGTTTTTATGGAGTTACAAAAATGTGCACACAGTTGGACACCATGCATTTAATTTTTGAACCACAGAAACATGTCTTTAAAGCGCAATAACAGAAAGTGATATACTGTGTGAAAACGATGAAATAAAAACATTGCTAATGCAGCTAATCTGATGTTTTCTCACATTTGAACACATTCTAATACTAGTTAGTACACACTTCATGGAGATAATATGCAAAAAAAGAAACTTTTTGTTTAAACGAGTGATATTTAGCTTTTTTTTAAATGGAATTATGCATTTTAAAACATTTCCCTGTGGTCTAAATGCTATGCTTGTCATACCTGCAGCCAGACGATAGTCTGGTTTTGTCTGTCTTTTATGTTTTGTGTGTCACTTCCTGTTTTATTTTGTTAAGTTTTCCCTCGTGTCTTGTCTGTCATCTTTACTTCCTGTTCTCCGTTCTTCCTGACCTCTGTCCTGATTACCTGTCTCCGCCCTGATTTGCTCCACCTGTGTCTAGTTGTCTTCCCTCCCTTTTGTGTATTTAAACCCTGTCTTTTCCTTTTGTCAATCGCCAGTTTGTAACTCCTGTAGTTCAGACCAGCGTTCTTGACCTCGTTTGTTCGTTTGCCTGCCTGTTTTTTGACCTGTTTTGGATTCCTCGGTTTCTCGTCTTCTGCCTGATCCCTGTCGGTTTTTGTCTGCCTCATCTGATCTGGTTTTGACCTTCTCGCCCTGACTACCGGTACGTGAGTTTGCCTTGTCCTTATGTCCTGTTGCTCGATCGTTAGCCTGCCTGTGTATGACCTGTTTCCGTCCCTGACCTCCCTTTGCTTTTCCCCAGTCGGGGAAAATACTCCTAACACCGCTCGGGGAGACGGGCTGCTGCCCTCGATCCGGAGGACGAATCAGAGGAGGAAATCTCCAACCATTATCCTCAAGATTCTGTCTCTCATAATATTTTTTCACCTGTGTGTGAATAATAAATCTTTTGGAACTAATTTTTGTTGTCTGAGTTCTGCATTTGGATTCTGTGGTTGTACTAACGTTATCACAGTACAAACTGGCCAAAGTATGAATCCAGCAGAACTCACACAGGTCAAGGAGGCTATTCAGTCCCAGGGGCACAGGCTGGGGGGACATGAGAAGGCGCTACACTCCTTGGTGGATAGGATGACACAGTTAGCCACACAGGTTTCCCAGCTCACCCGTACCCAGGCTGTGGTTGCAGCTGTGTCAGGCGAGAGTCGGGCTGCCAGCCCGCATGTTCGAGACTCGGCTGAGCCGGACATTCCGGCGCCATCCAAGTATTCTGGTAACCCCGACACCTGTCGAGACTTTTTTACACAACTTCAGTTAATTTTTGATTCTCAGCCTTTTGCTAAAGACTCTGTAAGAATTGCCTATGTGGCTAGCCTGCTGGAGGGTCCCCCTCTCAGTTACTTCAACGCTCTGTTTGAACAAGGTTCTCCTGCTGTTCAGTCTTTTTCGGCTCTGGCATCCGAACTTAAGAGGGTATACGATCACCCGGTTCGGAGCCAGTTCGCTGGTCACCAGATTATGAGGCTCAGACAGGGAGAAAAGCCTATCAGGCAGTATGTGAGCGCATTTCGTTCCTTAGCAGTGGAATCAGGGTGGAATAACCAGGCCCTGATCACTGCTTTTCTGTCCGGCCTTAATCGCTCTGTTGGCCGTGAGATGGCGCTCCGTCAACAACTTCACTCCCTAGACGACGTCATTACCGAGGCCATCCGGGTCGCTGACCAGGAGTCTGTTTGGCAGTCAGTGGAACCAGAGGTCAACTCTCCGTCCAGTAAGGAACCTGGTCGTGAGACGCTACGCCTTCCGGTGGCAGAGACTAAGTGTAACCGGGAGGAACCTATGCAGTTGGGACGAACTCACATATCAGCAGAAGAACGTCGTCGACGCATGACTGAGGGTCTCTGCCTGTACTGCGGACAAAGTGGACACAGAGTTAGTAACTGCACTCTTAGACCTGATGCCAAGACAGGGGAGGGGTTGCTGTTGAGCAGAACTGTGTGTTTATCTACTGTCACTCGCCCGTTTCCTGTGGTTCTTCTGTGTTCTAACTCTCTGTCTCTCCAGCACCCCGTCCTGATCGATTCCGGGTCCGACGCTAACCTTATGGACCAGAACCTGGTTAATAAACTGGGACTCATCTCGACTCCGGTTCAGCGTCCGCTGGAAGCCCGAGCCCTGGACGATCACGTGATCTGCCGCATTACTCATTGTACTGAACCAGTTGCTGTGCAGTTCCTGGATGGGCACTCTGAAAGCATTAGCTTTCATGTTTATAATTCTGAGACTCAGCCACTAATTCTGGGTTACCCATGGTTACAGACTCACGAACCATTTATTGACTGGGGTACAGGGGAGGTTATTTCGTGGAGTAAAGATTGTGAGACTCGTTGCAAGTTTGTTGAATTGCCTGTTAGTCCTCCCAAAGCATCACAAATTTCTGTAGCCCCAGTAAGTGTTCCCTTGGAGGAAAATAAGGATTTTCCCGCACTAGAGAAGGTTCCATTGTGTTACCACGATTTAAAGGAGGTTTTCAGTAAGTCCAAAGCTACGGCCCTGCCTCCTCATCGTCCTTATGACTGCTCCATAGACTTACGCCCTGGTACGTCTCCTCCTAAAGGGAGGTTATATTCTCTGTCTGGACCAGAAAACTTAGCCATGAAAAAGTACATTGGTGAGTCCCTGGCTGCTGGGTGAATTAGGCCCTCTTCATCGCCTGCAGGAGCAGGTTTCTTCTTTGTGGATAAAAAGGACAAGTCCCTAAGGCCATGTATTGACTACCGGGGGCTTAATGATATTACAGTCCGCAACAGATACCCTTTGCCACTGATGTCCTCAGCCTTTGAACTATTGCATGGTGCTAAGATCTTCTCCAAATTAGACCTTCGTAACGCCTACCATTTAGTTAGAATCAGGGAAGGAGATGAATGGAAGACAGCGTTCAACACCCCTAGTGGCCACTACGAATATCTGGTGATGCCCTTTGGTCTGACCAACGCTCCTGCTGTCTTCCAAGCCCTAGTCAATGATGTGCTCAGAGACATGTTGAATGTATTTGTGTTTGTCTATTTGGACGACATTTTGATTTTTTCCCCAGACGAGGAAACACACATTCAGCATGTGCGACAGGTGCTCCAAAGACTCCTCGCTAACCAACTGTTCGTCAAGGCGGAGAAATGTGAATTCCATCAGCCTTCGGTGTCATTTTTGGGGTTCATCATTTCTGAAGGAAGCGTTCAGATGGACCCTGAAAAGGTTAGTGCTGTTAAGGAGTGGCCTACTCCAACGTCCCGGAAGGATGTTCAAAGATTTCTAGGATTTGCTAACTTCTACAGGAAGTTTATCCGGGGGTTTAGCAGCGTGGCTGCCCCCCTGCATGCTCTCACTTCTTCTAAGTCTGTGTTCAGGTGGAATTCCGAAGCGGATAAGGCCTTCAACCGCCTTAAGGGGGCGTTCTCCACGGCACCCATCCTGTCCGTCCCCAACCCGGCTCTGCAGTTTGTGGTGGAAGTCGACGCCTCCGACTTGGGTGTGGGGGCGGTTATATCGCAACGCTCTCCTTCTGACAACAGGCTCCACCCCTGTGCTTATTTGTCTAAGAGACTGTCGCCTGCTGAACGGAACTATGATATTGGAAAATGTGAGTTGCTGGCCATCAAAGTGGCGTTGGAGGAGTGGCGCCATTGGTTGGAGGGGACGGACGTGCCGTTTCTCATCTGGACGGACCATAAAAACCTGGAGTACCTGCGCTCAGCTAAGCGCCTCAACTCTTGTCAGGCCAGGTGGGCTCTGTTTTTTACTCGCTTTAATTTCACTCTATCCTACCGTCCGGGCTCTAAGAATGGGAAGCCAGATGCTCTCTCCAGAGTGTTTTCTCCTGACACTTTTTTTTCGGAACCTGAGACTATTCTGCCCAGCTCCTGTATGGTGGGGGCTTTTCAGTGGGGTGTGGAGAGGTTGGTCTTGGAGGCCCACCCAACCCCCACCTCCTCCACGAATGATTGACGGGGATCCAGCTTACACGGTCCGGCAGTTGATGGCAGCTCGTCGCCGGGGAAGAGGATTCCAATACCTTGTGGATTGGGAGGGTTATGGACCTGAGGAGCGTTCCTGGGTGCCAGCGTCCCGCATTCTGGACCCTGACCTAATCCGACAGTTCCATCAAAGTCATCCTGATGTCCCTGGTCCGTCTGGTGCCGTCCCTAGGAGGGGGGGTACTGTCATACCTGCAGCCAGACGATAGTCTGGTTTTGTCTGTCTTTTATGTTTTGTGTGTCACTTCCTGTTTTATTTTGTTAAGTTTTCCCTCATGTGACTTGTCTGTCGTCTGTACTTCCTGTTCTCCGTTCTTCCTGACCTCTGTCCTGATTACCTGTCTCCGCCCTGATTTGCTCCACCTGTGTCTAGTTGTCTTCCCTCCCTTTTGTGTATTTAAACCCTGTCTTTTCCTTTTGTCAATTGCCAGTTTGTAACTCCTGTAGTTCAGACCAGCGTTCTTGACCTCATTTGTTCGTTTGCCTGCCTGTTTTTTGACCTGTTTTGGATTCCTCGGTTTCTCGTCTTCTGCCTGATCCCTGTCGGTTTTTGTCTGCCTCATCTGATCTGGTTTTGACCTTCTCGCCCTGACTACCGGTACGTGAGTTTGCCTTGTCCTTATGTCCTGTTGCTCGATCGTTAGCCTGCCTGTGTATGACCTGTTTCCGTCCCTGACCTCCCTTTGCTTTTCCCCAGTCGGGGAAAATACTCCTAACACCGCTCGGGGAGACGGGCTGCTGCCCTCGATCCGGAGGACGAATCAGAGGAGGAAATCTCCAACCATTATCCTCAAGATTCTGTCTCTCATAATATTTTTTCACCTGTGTGTGAATAATAAATCTTTTGGAACTAATTTTTGTTGTCTGAGTTCTGCATTTGGATTCTGTGGTTGTACTAACGTTATCACAATGCTTGGGTCTGAATTCTACATTAATTAAACTCCACTGATCCATCTTCAACCCTATTTCTGAGTAATGACACCAGTAAGGTCGTTTTTTTTTTTTATACAGCAGAATGAATGAAATTATGACCTAGATCATGACCTAGTTCACCTTTTCCCTGTGTACAAGCCTCTAGTACACAGACAACCAGCAACCACCCACACAAGAAAGATCTGGTCTGAAGAGTCTGTGGAGACCCTGAAAGACTGCTTTGACACCACAGTGTGGGATGTGTTCTGTGAGGACCACGGGGAGGACATCAACAGTCTGACCAGCTGTGTTACGGACTACATAAACTTCTGCGTAGACTACACCATACCCACCAAGACAGTAAGACTGTTTGCAAACAGCAAACCATGGATTACCCCTGATATAAAAGCCCTTCTCAAGGACAAAAGGAGGGCTTTTAAGTCGGGGGACAGAGAGGTGATGAACTCTGTGCAGAGAGAACTGAGGAGGAAGATCAGAGAGGGGAAAGTGAGCTACAGGAGAAGAGTGGAGGAACAATTGCAGCAGAATGACGTCAGCGGCGTCTGGAGGAGCCTGAGAACAATGTCAGGACACAACTCCTCCAGACATGAACTGGCTGCAGACCAGGAGTGGGTGAACCAGCTAAACCGGTTTTTCAACAGGTTTGAACGACCACTCACCCCTCCTCCCACCGTACAACCAGCCCTGCTGCAACCCCCCTCTGCTGGAACCTCAGCCACTTCAAACACCTACACCCCAGCCCCCTCCCCTGCTGCTTCTCCCAGTCTTCTCAGCACATTCACTGCACCTCCAACCCTTCCCCTCTCTGTTACTCCTCCACAACCCCCCAGCACATCCACCCAACCTCCAATCCCCCTCCCTGCTGCCCCCCCAACCCCCTATCCTGCTGCTCCCCCACAACACCCCAGCCCACCCATAGCACCTTCTACCACCCACCCTGCTGCCTCTCCACCTAGCATGGTGTTCTCCACAGCCCAGGTAGAGAGAGAATTGGCCAGGCTCAAGGTCAAGAAGGCATGCGGTCCAGATGGCATCAGCTCTCGGCTCCTCAAATCCTGCGCAGGCCAACTGTGTGGGATTGTGGAGCACATCTTCAACCTGAGCTTGAGGTTGCAGAAGGTACCGCTGCTATGGAAGACTTCCTGTGTAATACCAGTACCCAAGTCATCTCGCCCCAGGGATTTTAATGACTATCGCCCAGTGGCTCTGACAGCCCACCTGGCAAAGACCTTAGAGAGGCTGGTCCTCCGTCATCTGCGCCCTCTGGTGAGCTCAACTGCAGACCCACTGCAGTTCGCCTACCAGCCTAACATCGGGGTTGAGGACGCCGTCATCTTCCTAATGCAGAGATCCCTGTGTCACCTGGAGAGGCCTGGAAGCACTGTGAGAATCATGTTCTATGATTTCTCCAGTGCTTTCAACACCATCCAGCCAGCTCTGCTGAGGGACAAACTGGACCATGCAGGAGTGAGCCAGAAACTGACACCATGGCTCGTGGACTTCTTAACCAACAGGCCACAGTTTGTGAGGACAAAAGGCTGTGAGTCTGACACTGTGGTCTGCAGCACAGGGGCTCCACAGGGGACTGTCCTGGCCCCTCTCCTGTTCACCATTTACACAGCCGACTTCCGACACCACACAACAAACTGCCATCTACAAAAGTTCTCGGATGACTCAGCCATTGTCGGTCTCATTAACAACGGAGACGAAAATGAGTACCGAGAACTGAACCAGAACTTTGTGGCCTGGTGCCAGCGGAACTGCCTCCAGATTAATGCTGGAAAAACAAAGGAACTGGTGGTGGACTTTCGCCGGCACAAGGCCACCCCTCCCTCTCCGGTGAACATCCAGGGAACAGACATTGAGATAGTGGACTCTTACAAGTACCTGGGTGTTCACCTGAACCAGAACCTGGACTGGGCTGCCAACACCCAGGCCCTTTTCAAGAAGGGCCAGAGCAGACTCCACCTACTGCGGAGACTGAGGTCCTTCGGAGTGCAGAAAGCTCTCCTGAAGACCTTTTATGACTCCGTGGTTGCATCTGCCATACTGTACAGTGTGGTCTGCTGGAGCAGCAGCATCACGGCAGCAGAGAGGAAAAGACTTAACAAACTGGTGAGGAAAGCCGGTTCAGTTCTAAGCTGCAGTCTCCATCCAGTCGAGGTGGTGGGGGACAGAAGAATGACAGCGAAGCTCTCATCAATCATGGACAATGTCTCCCACCCCCTACATGAGACTGTAAGAGCCCTAGAAAGCACCATCAGTGACCGGCTTCTTCACCCACGCTGCACGAAGGAGAGATACCGCAGGTCCTTCCTTCCCTCTGCTGTCAGACTTCACAACCAGTCCTGCTCCCATTAGATCAATGCACAATGTGTAATAACAACCCTCCCTCCACTCCACTTATGTTATTCAATCCGTATTTATATATTTATATATATATTTATATATATATATATTTTTTATATTTATAACCGTTTGCACTACATCATATCGAACAATATTTGCACTCTCCTTTTAAACACTTTTTTATTCAAATTTATATGACTGTTTTTATGTGTATGTGTATGTCTGTGTATGTTTTTTTTATGCTGCTAACAACACTGTGAATTTCCCCATTGTGGGATCAATAAAGGAATATCTTATCTTATCTTATCTTATCTTATCTTATCTTATTAATACATGTACACATAGTACCTTTCTTACATTTATTGAATTTCAGCTGCTGCCCATACAGGTGCCTAATCAAATATCTTCTAACAGTTTTACTACTGGTCAAATATTGGCTTTCAAAAAAAAAAATGAAGGCCAATGGCTGGTATTGTAAAGAATCAATATATCGGCCCAGTATGTTGACCGATATATCAGTCTACCTCTAGTTTTGTTGTATATTCTAAATAAACTGATTTAACCTAAACTGAACTGAATTATATTCTTACTTGAGTCAACGGTTGAACATTTCAATCTACATGCTGTCATAATTCTAAGCCAATTTGGGAAAAAAAACAACCTTTTTTTTGCTTTTTGTTGTGTTATTTTAGCAATAGTCTGCCTGTTTTATGTTTGACTTGAACCACTCAATAAGACACTAATGACTGTGGGTAACACATGAAAGTGTTAAAGTCCAAGGTTCGTTTTCGGTCACATTACAGGCTGGTCTCGCTGCAGGCCAGTTTATCCAGAGTCGTCCAGACATGAGCCTGACAGCAGAGAGCCACAGTGTCCGTCTGAGTGATGGAAATCATATTCCACTGCTTGGATTGGGTACATATGGAGACCCTCGTACGGTAATGTTTGTGTTTATAGATGTGAACAAGGCCTGTTGACAAACTGTGTAAAGACTGCCTATTTTGCATGTGCTGGTGATGTAAACACTATGTTACTTTAAATGCATCCCTTCAAATTGACACAATATTGATTCTAACATTTAGTTTTTCTGTATATGTTTGATAGACACCCAAAGGCACAGCGTATGAGTGTGTCAAGCTGGCCATAGATGTGGGTTACAGGCATTTTGATGGGGCTTTGGTATATTTCAATGAACATGAAGTGGGCAAGGCCATCACAGACAAGATCGCAGATGGAACTGTAAGAAGAGAGGACATCTTTTACTGCGGGAAGGTAATAACTATTAAAAATCATATAGTTTAACAAAACATCATAAGTGGACACATTATGTTGTCACTAAGCACAGGGCATTTACACGGTTTCCTAAACAAATATGCATGGATGTGTTCAACATGTTTAGTTCTCTCTTATTTCTCACAGCTGTGGAATACCTTTCACCCACCTGAGTTGGTTAGACCCACATTAGAGAGGACACTAAAAACCTTAAAACTGGACTATGTGGATTTGTACATTGTGGAGCTTCCCATGGCCTTTAAGGTTTGTTTTACGCCTGTGTATAAATGACAGATAAGATATCAGTCAGTCTGAACATTGCCCGCATACTATTTCAATGGTAATGTTTTGTTTAGATAATGGTTCAAGATTTTCTCAACATAAGTCAGTACTTTGATTTTCAATAATAAATGTATTTGTATTAAAATTATATATGTGTGTGTATATATATATATATATATATATATATATGTATATAAACAAAAACAAAAAAAACAGTGATCAAAACACAGCAACAAAAACCAAAATAATTATGACCATGTTTATTAAACATGATGTACATAATGAATTATACTACAGCTGAATAACATGGGAAACAAAAAAAGCACTTGGAGAGCGCAGACCTCCACCAAGACAGATCTGCGCCCCCTCCCGATCACCACCAATTATTTGTTCCTTGTGCCAGTATCAACATTTCCTGAAAATTTCATGAAAATCTGTCCATAACTTTTTGAGTTATCTTGCTGACAAACAACAAACAAACAAACACACAAAGTGATCACAGTACTTCCTGGTGGAGGTAACCAGGACCATTTCAGGCAAAACAATCCTACATTCATGATTTAATCTTTTCATCATGTGTAAATTATGTTGGATACAAAATAATGTTCCACTGAGTTGTAAGTTTCTATCATAAATGTGGTAAATGTGTCTGACTGCACTCACTTATTTTCACTTCAACATTACTAAATACTTATGTGACTAAGGAAAAGCATAAATTATGTAATTACTTAAAGATTGTGTTTTAATTTTAGCCTGGAAATGACTTTTATCCAAAAGATAAAAATGGAAAGTACATCTACCACCACACAGACCTCTGTGCCACATGGGAGGTGAGTACTACCTGTTCTAGTTAAATATTTCTGCATGATATACAAATAGCAAAGCACTGTCAAGGACAATGTCATAAACAGCCAAACGGGTTCAGGTTGACCTAATTTGGAGTTTTATGCATTTCAACAGGCTTTAGAGGCCTGCAAAGATGCAGGTCTGGTGAAGTCTCTGGGCGTCTCCAACTTCAACCGCAGACAGCTGGAACTGCTGCTGAATAAACCTGGCCTCAAATACAAACCTGTGTCCAACCAGGTGAACTCTACTCCCCTTTTTACAACGTCAGATCAATAAGAGACAAAAGTAGCGTTGAATATCAACAATTATTTCCCACTGACTAAATTAGAGCTAAAACAGCACATTACAAGACAACAGGGTTTTGGGGATTTTTTTTTAGTAATAAAGTAATGCATGACAAATTTATCATTATTTGGTGATATGATTGTAAACCTGGCCATCTATTGCAAATAATATTTTAGTTTAATAATAATAATGGATTAGATTTATATAGCACTTTTCTATGAACGCATACAGTGGATCCATTATTCATTCACTCACACATTCCCCCTCTGGTGGTGGTAAACCACATATGTAGCCACAGCTGCCCTGGGGCAGGCTGCCAATTCACGCCTACAGCCCCTCCAACGACCACTGAACATTCATACGCATTAATACAGGAGGGTGAAGTGTCTTGCGCAAGGACACAACAGCACATGACTAGGACAGAGCAGGATTCGAACCGCCAACCCTTCAGATATTGGACGACTCACTCTACATCCTGAGCTATGGCTGCCCCGAGTTTGTCTGTTTGTTTCCGTTTGTTCCAGATTTAAGGAAAATGCACAAATTTCTGATGATACTGAATATTCATATTTTGCACAATACTGCTCTTTATTTAGTTTCATTTAGTTCAAAATAACACCAGACACTTTGGAATTACAGTCTTTGAGGATTATGTAAATGCACAGGCTGACAAACTTTTACCTTTGACAATGTGACGCACTTTCAGTTCATATATTAATGTGTAACTTGGTTTCAGTGAATCTATAGTGTATGTGAGCTGTTTGATGTAGTATATTAACATCAGTATTTTTTTAGTGGGGCGCAGTATGGAAGTCATTTTTTGCATGCACTATAACCACCTATCACCACTAGGATACGCCAAAGCACATGCACCACTATTATAAAATATTAATTCAAATTATAAATGAACTAGATGACAATGTTGTTACTATTCCTGCCAAGATTCAAATCCCAGTCTCCCGCACCGAGGTCAGTGATGTTATCTACTGGGCCAGCCTAAAGGTTATTTTTAATAGTATTATCTACTGAGCTGTCCACTTTTGCATACAGTGAACATACATCATTTTGTAGATATCTTTATTAACATGGCACGGTCATATCTAGATATGACCGTGCCAGGTGAATAAAGGCATTTTAATGTTTAAAGAGAGTGCCTTGGATTTTTCTTCCAGTTTGATATCTACTTTTTGAATCCCTTTTTCCAAAGAGCACCTCAAACAAACTCTTTTTGGTCCGAGAAGCATTCCTTCCCATGAATTTTTTGAATACATCATTTTGTGTTGGTCATTTTAAAAGTAGCTCATAAGCACAAAAAGTATGGGCACCCCCGGTTTAGACGAGTTGTGCGACATGGCATTTCTGATGGCGGCTTGATGTTTACTCCTGTGGGTGGTGCATTGGCGCCCTGAGGCTCTCCTATCTCTTGTATTGGAGGGGGTCTATCGTGCACCTGCCTTTAATAACAACAGTCTATTATGGTAAAGGAAGAGCCTTGGGTACAGATTTTTGAGCCCCAAACAGAAAACATGTCTCTTGACCACTCAGTAAATGACCAAAAACATACACACAACATACACATGAATGCAGATTATACACTGTACCCATGGGCTGTATCATGTTTAGTTTATTTATTTAAATATTCATATTTTTGTAAAATTATGTCATGATTCCTAAGTAAGTAAGTCAATTTTATTTATAGAGCACTATTCACAGACGGGGAGTCACAAAGGTCTTTACAGTGCAAAACAATTAAAATACAATTTAAAATGCAATTAAAATACAGTTAAATATACAATTAAAACTGAATAAATACATTAAGTGCAGTCAGTTTGTAGCGACCCTGAGTCAGTGGGATTTAAAATGCCTGCTTAAACAAGAGTGTCTAAAGAGTCCTATCGTCTTCTTCTTCATGTGAGACAGGTAGAGCGGCCCTCTAGCGCCTTCTATTGATGAGGTGCTGATTAACACACTACTGATCTAACTTAATACCACTTCTTAATGCAACGTCTCTCATCTAAATGGAACAAAGCCAGGCTAATCTCTTGTATTTTTCCCCTTCTTATTCCTAATTATTTTCCTGTGTATATAATTATCTTTTAGTGTATATAATTATTTTCTCTTTCTCTCAGGTTGAGTGTCATCCATACTTTACTCAACCAAAGCTTCTGGAGTACTGTCGACAGAATGACATTGTGATTGTTGGATACTGTCCACTCGGTTCCTCCAGAGATGAATCCTGGTATTTACAAGAAATTAAAAGATGAAGGAAATTCAATTCCACATTATATCTTCGAATATAAGTTTCTATTTGGTAAAATTTTGTTTCATTTGAAATTGTAGTAATAAAAAAACCTCTGAATAGGTTTGAATAGAGAAAATACTAATTCAATACCAAACTGATGTCAGATGTCACATGACTTGTGCTATTATTTTCCATCATGTCACAATAGTCGCTTTTCCATTGACCCTCAAATTGCGCAAATATAACTTACGCATGAAAAATTTACCTGATGGAAAAATGACAATTTCGCCAAAAGTCTCATTTTGATTGAAAGTTTTTGCGCTGGCAAGAGGTGGTTTTTTGGGCGTAGCGCAAATGGTATTGACCCTTTGCATCGAAGTCATAGTTATCACGTGACTAGGGGTGCCGCGCCATGGTGAATGGCAAAAGCAACACAACAAACAAACGAATGAGCGACGGATTATGGCTACCAGCACTGAAAATAAAGTTTTGGAGTTTTCCTGAGAAGTGACTAACCTTACTGGACAGCAGAAAGAATGCTATTTGGAGCAGCTAGCGATAGCAGGGCTAGCTACCGCACCATGGTGAATGGCAAAAGCAACACAACAAACAAACGAATGAGCGACAGATTATGGCTACCAATACTGAAAATAAAGTTTTGGAGTTGTCCTGCGCAGTGACTAACCTTATTGGATGGAAGAATGCTATTTGGAGAAGCTAGCAATAGCAGGGCTAGCTACCAACCTTCTCCTTCCTGATGTGTTTATGGATCTAGCAAAATCCTCCAGTCTACCGGAGTTTAAAGCACACGATCTGTACCATTCCGTTCTAAATGGAGTGTCCCCATACACAGGTGCTGATCTAAAAGCATACAAAAGTCTGGATGATACCAGTTCTTAGTCTCAGGTTAGATTACCATGTTGCTGTACTGCGCTCACAGCAGAGGAATAATGGTAAAGGAAAGATACAGCTAACGTTAGCTAGCTAGCTGAGTATGTTTTTAACATGTTTCCCCAGCATGCCATCAAAACTCAAATAGACTGTAACCAAAAGCAGCTCTAATTAACTAACATTGTGTAATAATGTTAGTGGCTGTCATAAGTAGCCTACAGTATTAGCTCTGTTGTTGAAGTGTCTGCCTTTCTACTATCTACACACAGTAATGTGTACAGTTCCACCACTAGAACATATGGCACAGCATAATGACAATAACAGTATTTCATATAACATAGTGTAGCTGGTAAAAAAAAAAAAAAAAAAAAAAAAAAAAAAGGCAGCCACTACAACAACAGAGCTAATATTGAAGGCAACTTATGACAGAGACTGGAACATAGTGGCTCATGGTAGTTAACCCAGTCTAGACATCTAGCTAGCGTTTCGTCGAGCTAATGTGCAATGGACACAGAGTCTGCTCTATCTGTCAGGTCCATCATATCCAGGCTCTGTCTGGAACTAGCTGAAACCATGGATGGAAGTGTTGTGTGTGACCACTATACATGTAAAGCAGGGTTAAAAACGAACAAAAACGAGAACGTTCAGATCAAAATCGATATTAGCCGGTTTGCCGTCCAGTGTGCAGTCCAGCACTTCCGCCGTCTGTCATGGCACTCGTTTGCGGCGCGAACAAAGCGTGATGTAACGTGCAAAGGGTCAATATCACGCAGAACTGCAATGGAAAGACCTTTTCTCGCAACTAGAGTCAGGTGAATTAAAAAACCAGATGTTGACGTATGTTACAACAAGCGAAGAAGAAGAAACATGTCGTGGTATGTGTGGACACACCAGGAAACCCAATCGGTTTTTAATTTAGTACGAGGTAGAGGGGTATTATATAATAATAATGAATATATCTGGAAATCAACACCATATTTACGTTCGTCACCGTGTTTATGGAATGACTTCTCGTGTCATCTCGCGATAATAAATCATCACATTTGTGATTTAATGGAAAAACCAACATTACACACTTATGTTTTTTTGACATTGAGTAAATATCAGTAAAGTTTTGCGCAGATGTCCAATGGAAAAGCGACTAATAATATCTCTGCCTGTAGTGACTTTGTTTTTTTTTCCTGTGTCTCTGTCTCAGGGTGAATCTAAAATGTCCTCCTATGCTGGAGGATGAGTTACTCGTGTCCATTGGAAAAAAGTACAATAAGAGCAGCGCCCAGGTGGCTCTGCGCTTCAACGTCCAGAGAGGAGTTGTAGTGATCCCCAAGAGCTTTAACCCTCAACGGATCAAACACAACTTCCAGGTGGGTTCACAGAAACACTCATAACACAGGATTCATTCTTGCTTTAACAAAACTTTATTTTATCACAGATATTTGATTTTTCTCTCACTGAGGAAGAAATGAAAGCCATTGAAGCACTAAATAAAAACATTCGTTTTGTTGAACTGCTGATGTAAGTACAATCTTTAATTGAAAGCATATGAATAGATCTGACCTAAATATTACACTTTGCATATTTTTGTAGATTTTAAAGTTGCATCTTGTGTTTTACCACAGAAACATAATAATATGTATGTGTTTATACAGGTGGAGTGACCATCCAGAGTACCCATTTCATGATGAATATTAAATAGTGGATGTATTTTAACAATCAAATATGTACCTGTACATTTCCATGGAAAACACTAGAGGGCTCTAGTTCACAGTGACTGAAAAAAATAAGTCTTGCATGACACACACAGGAAGTGGCTGGTCCTCAAATGCAGTTACAGTATTTCCAGGGGCTCATTTAAAAACACAAGTTTACCAAAGTTTTGTTCTAGGTTTACTGGGAAAAAAAATCAAAATCTTGCCAAGTGTTTTTTTCTCATTTCTAGTCAAAATATCTCATCACACTTAAAATAAGACATAATCACCGAAGATACCTAATTTTCACTTGTTCCATTGGCAAATTTCTTTTGCTTAACTCAACTCAATTTTGCTTAATTCAAGCAAAAAAAAAAAAAAATCTGCCAATGGAACAAGTGAAAATTATTTTGATAAGATTTCTTGAAATAAGATTTTAAAGATCTGTTGTCTAAAAATAAGTTTTTATATATCACTGAAAAGTTACTCTTTACATGATTATGTCTATAGAATACAGATTTTACAAATACAGATTTAGATTTTTTTCCAGTGAGACAATATTATAGAAACACCCATGCAATCAATTAACTGATTTCAGAGATACACTGTTTCTTCTGGAGGTAAAAAAAAGGGCCTTTGAAGAGGAACATAAAGTATGGAAGAACCAATCATAAAGAGAAGATTAAGATGAAACCTTTTCAAATGAATACAGAGTATAGTGCCTGGAAACATTTGGAACCAGACGGTGGCCTGTCAGACAGATCTGTTTATGAATGTTGGAAATAAAGGCACTGAACAGATATTTTACCAGTGAGGTGGAAAACTGTAATGATTCTGCTTTTTGTAAAAAAAAAAAACTGTCTGATGTAACAGCTCCGTGTTTCTATTAGGTTTTATTTTGTCATGTGGGAGCAGTTTCCTCCAGCTGTGGGTTATTCCCATACATGTGTGTGCATTTACCAGAACATCTATTGTCACATTCCTTAATTATTTCTTTTTTTTTTAACCTTTTAATGAAGATATGCTAGATCACAGGTGTCAAACATCTGGCCCACCAAACGGTCCAATTTGGCCCCTGGGATGAATTAGTGAAATGCAGAAATTACACTGAAGATATGAACAATCAAAGATGTTAAAATCATTTTAGGTCAATTCAACCTCAAGTGGATCAGACCAGTAAAATACTATCATACTAACTTGTAAATAATGAAAACTACAATTTTTTCTCTTTGTTGTAGTGTAAAAAATAAAATAAAATTACACAAAAATGTTTACATTTACAGACTAGCCTTTTGCAAAAAATGTGAATAACCTGAAATTTCTGAAGAGAAGTATGTGGAATTTTAACAATATTCTGCCTTTTATTAAATGTTTTGTGTATTTGTAGATCCACTGTGATCTGTGAGTTGTGATTCACATGTATAAATGATAAACTAAGGCGTAATATTGTTAAAATTGCACTGATTTTTCTTAAGAATTTTCAGGTTCACATTTGTTCATGTTATGTTAAAGTACGGTTCGTTGATGTAAACATTTTCATTATGGAATTTGACTTTTTTCACTCAAAAACACAGAAAAATACTTTGGAGTTGACATTATTTGTAAGTTCTTATCCTATTATTTATATTATTTTACTGGTCCAGCCCACTTTATATCACAGTAGGCTGTATGTGGCCCCTGAACTAAAATGAGTTTGACACCCCTGTGCTAGATAGTCACTGGTCTAACATTTACAATTTGACAATAGAAAATCAAGCATACTCAGCTACAACTGCTTCAGCCTTTGAAAAACAGGTTAGGTTATGGCACAAATGAGGAAAAAGCAATAGAGGTAATGACTTAATTTCAGAGACATGCTAAACACAAGGAGATTGATTTGGACAACAAGGTAAATTTGTTGTAAGTAAGAGGTGAAACGTATCCATCAGACTTTGACATGTTTGGACAGTGAGGGTATATTGAGTTTGATCAGTCATCAGTGTTGACACAGTTTAATCTGTGTCCTGTACCTTTTACCTCCTTTTGCCTTCACGGAAAGTTTTATCTCATGCACTCTGTCCAGAGCAGAATTTTTACTTGATGAAATTAGAGGTTCAGCATTTATTAACCCTTTCATGCATAGTGGTCACTATAGTGGACAGATATTCTCCAGCTTTTCTCTTGTACAGGGTGGGGCAGCAAAATTTACAATATTTTGAGGCAGGGATTGAAAGACAGTGTATGACCAATTAGTTTATTCAAAGTCATGAGAATTTTTTTTCCACAAGAAAATTTCCATAATAGAAAATGTTTTTATTCTATGTGTCCTCCTTCTTTCTCAATAACTGCCTTCACACGCTTCCTGAAAGTTGCGCAAGTGTTCCTCAAATATTCAGGTGACAACTTCTCCCATTCTTCTTTAATAGTATCTTCCAGACTTTCTCGTAATAGTTTTGCTCATAGTCATTCTCTTCTTTCCATTATAAACAGTCTTTATGGACACTCCAACTATTTTTGAAATCTCCTTTGGTGTGACGAGTGCATTCAGCAAATCACACACTCTTTGACGTTTGCTTTCCTGATTACTCATATGGGCAAAAGTTTGTGAAAAGGTATGGATAATAGTGTTAGGTATGATTATGACATCAATATATGTTTGGTTTCAAAACAATTGACGTAGTGCCTGCTGAGAAAAAACAACTAAATGTTCATTGTAAATTTTGCTTCCCCACCCTGTATATTCATGGGTTTAGTTGTTTTAATTCCATGTCCTCCTGAGACCCAGTAATGCATTTTTGTCCTCTGTAGGGGACTAAAGTTTGACAGTTTTAATTAAAAAAACAAACAAAACAAACAAACAAACAAAAAAACACTGTTTATTGCAAAGGACATTCCATTAAAAAATAAATAAATGAAAATAATTTTAAAAATGTATCTGAAAAAACTGTTGAATTATGCAGTTTCCAATCAAGATGACTGTTTAATGTAAAAAAGCTAAAGATTTTCACTTTACTGGATCTCAAGAGGATGTCAACCAACACAATGGACACTCATGCATCATCTACAATGACATTCAGACCGTTAATGTAACTTTGCTGTTCTTGATAAACCTGATCTGCACTATTATTTTTGAATGTAAATCAACTGGTAATTTTCTTAAACTTTTTTTTTTTTTTTTTTTTTTTTTTTTTGCGCATTATCTCCATAACTAGTATTAGAATATGACAAAATGTGAGAAAACATCAGATTAGGTGCATTAAAAATGTTTTTTATTTCATAGTTTTCACACAGTATATCACTTTATGATGATGGGTTTTAAATTTATGTCTTCGCTTCAAAAATGTAATGCATGCCGTCCAGCTGAGAGGACATTTTTGTAACTCCATGAAAAACAGATTTATAAAAAAAATTCAATTGCACTGTTTTTTTTTTCATGCCTAAAGAGGAATAAAAACACTCAGGAAAAAAAATCTTGTTTAAAGTTCTCATAATTCATGCATGAAAGGGTTAAGACATATCTGGACTTTGTTGTGGCTTAAAATCTGTAAAGATCCACTAAAATCATATTTTTCAGTGTGGTATCATGTAAAAACATGTTGTGATAAGCTTTGTACTTGAAGATAACTTTGTTATAAACATGAATAAATGTATCTATACTGAATAAAGTGTTCTTAGATTTTACAAAAACACAAAAAATGTAAATGACGGTTTTTCCAACAAATGTAGGATGTAGGATTTACACAAGTATCTGTTTTCGTAAGAATCATTAACAAGCCTCATGAGAGAGTCTTCATATTTTTTGAGCTGCTGTAAAAATGATAATCCTCAGTTCCAGGAGGTCTTAAATCAGACCCTTTCACACATTAATTAGACAGCACATGTGAGTTTGATGTGAAGAGACAGGATGGATGCTGCAGAGAAAACAGTGCACGATCTGAGCAGTGACCTGTGGCAGTACAGTCTGAGAACAGCAGGAAGCTGCCGAGAAACAGACTAAATACAGGTCATTATTACCACACCCCCGTTGTTTTTGGGCTGTTTTTCTTACTTTGTGCTCCACAGGAATTTGCAGTGACTTCAGTTGCAAGGATTTTTGTTTTTACAGCTGTATTTAGAGTTAAATAAATGGGTTTGTAAGTTATTATTACTTAGGAAAGCTTTACATATTTAAGCACATTCACTTTTTCATTATTATTCAGAGACAACGTTCAATGAATACACTAGAAATGTAAACCACATTGATCACAGACCTTTTCCGAGTCAACTGCTACATCATGCATGGCCTTGAAGCTCATAACGGAAGCTGCAGAGAAATGTAATATTCAACCACTTGTTTAGAGTCTGTTACTACAAAGAAGGTTTTGTTGAAGTACTGTGTGTTTGTCCGTTATTTCAAGTTTCTTCGCACATAAAAAGTCAAAATTAACACTAAAGAGAAGTCGAGGCAAGCAGCTTCATTTTTACACTGCAAAAATCCAAATCTTACCAAGTGTATTTTTCTCATTTCTAGTAAAAATATTTCATCACACTTAAAATAAGACATAATCACCTAAAGAGTAACTTTTCAGTGAGATATAAGAACTTATTTTTAGACAATAGACCTTGAAAATCTTATTTCATGAAATCTTACCAAGATAATTTTCACTTGTTCCATTGGCAGATTTTTTTTTTGCTTAATTCAATATTTTTTTGCTTCATTCAAGCAAACAAATCTGCCAATGGAACAAGAGAAAATTATATTGATAAGATTTCTTGAAATAAGATTTTCAAGATCTATTGTCTAAAAATAAGTTCTTATATCTCACTATAAACTATAACCAAATAGCACTTTTGACATATTTTTTCCTTATTAATGACCCAAATTTAGTAATATAGTAGTGTTACTGCTTTTATTCTGGAAGTATTTTGCTTAAAGGCCAGTGTTCAAAATTAAAAAAAAAAAAAAAACACTCCAAGATAGGTCTTATGATATTGGAT
Source organism: Sphaeramia orbicularis (assembly GCF_902148855.1). Classification (NCBI taxonomy): domain Eukaryota; kingdom Metazoa; phylum Chordata; class Actinopteri; order Kurtiformes; family Apogonidae; genus Sphaeramia; species Sphaeramia orbicularis. The sequence goes on along the minus strand of NC_043962.1, from coordinate 45,318,362 downwards.
GTTTCACAGAATATCACTATATGTTTTATATTGCATGATTACATATGTTTGCAGGTTTTTGACTCATTATACTGTCAGGTAAACTTAGAATAAAAAATTTAAAAATACATTTTTTTTTTTTTTTTGCTTGAATTAAGCAAAAAAAATAAAAATAATAATAATTAATTAATTAAGCAAAAAATATGCCAATGGAACAAATGAAAATTATCTTGAAATAAGATTTTCAAGATCTATTGTCTAAAAATAAGTTCTTATATCTCACTGTAAACTATAGCCAAATTGCACTTTTGACTTATTTTTTCCTTATTAATGACCCAAATTTAGAAATATAGTAGTGTCACCTATTTTTATTCTGGAAGTATTTTGCTTAAAGACCAGTGTTCAAAATGAAAAAATAATTTAAAAAAAAAAGCATCAAGATGAGTCTTATGATTCTGGAGGTTTCACAGAATATCACTATATGTTTTATATTGTATGATTACATATGTCTGCAGGTTTTTTACTCATTATACTATCAGGTAAACTTAGAATTAAAAATAAAAAAAAAAAAATACAGATTTTTTTGCTTGAATTAAGCAAAAAAAAAAAAAATTGAATTAAGCAAAAAATCTGCCAATGGAACAAGTGAAAATTATCTTGGTAAGAATTCTTGGAATAAGATTTTCAAGATCTATTGTCTAAAAATAAGTTCTTATATCTCACTGTAAACTATAGCCAAATAGCACTTTTGACTTATTTTTTCCTTATTAATGACGCTAATTTAGTAATATAGTAGTGTCACCACTTTTATTCTGGAAGTATTTTGCTTAAAGACCAGTGTTCAAAAAAAAAAACAAAAAAAAAAAAAAAACAAACAAACAAAAAAAAAACACCAAGATGAGTCTTATGATTCTGGAGGTTTCACAGAATATCACTATATGTTTTATATTGCATGATTACATATGTCTGCAGGTTTTTTACTCATTATACTGTCAGGTAAACTTAGAATAAAAAATTTAAAAATACATTTATTATTTTTTTTGCTTGAATTAAGCAAAAAAATAAATAAATAAAAAATTAATTAAGCAAAAAATCTGCCAATGGAACAAATGAAAATTATCTTGGTAAGACTTCTTGAAATAAGATTTTCAAGATCTATTGTTTAAAAATAAGTTCCTATATCTCACTGTAAACTATAGCCAAATTGCACTTTTGACTTTTTTTTTCCTTATTAATGACCCAAATTTAGTAATATAGTAGTGTCACCGCTTTTATTCTGGAAGTATTTTGCTTAAAGACCAGTGTTCAAAATGAAAAAAAAAAAAAAAAAAAGCATCAAGATGAGTCTTATGATACTGGAGGTTTCACAGAATATCGCTATATGTTTTATATTGCATGATTACATATGTCTGCAGGTTTTTGTCTCATTATACTGTCAGGTAAACTTAGAATTAAGAAATTTTAAAAAATACAGATTTTTTTGCTTGAATTAAGCAAAAAAAAAAAAAATTGAATTAAGCAAAAAATCTGCCAATGGAACAAGTGAAAATTATCTTGGTAAGAATTCTTGAAATAAGATTTTCAAGGTCTATTGTCTAAAAATAAGTTCTTATATCTCACTGAAAAGTTACTCTTTAGGCGATAACACTGGTCTACAATTTTTTAGAAATGATTTGCTTCAGACATTAAATGTGCTAAATGTTACATATTTTAATAAGATTCATTGGAAAATAAATGACAAAAGTGCCGGTTTGCTGATGTTTTCAAGGTATATGATTAAGTGTTATTACACATATATATTGGTTTATGTACATTTATATAATAATTTTATAAATCTTCCACTAAATAGAACCTGTGAAGTGAATGTATTCTAATGTGCAGACTGTTTTGAAGTAGATCTTGTAGCTCTGAGACAAATATTCCTTTTGAGTCAAACCCATTCTCTCGTTAATTCTTGAATTTCACATTTTGACCCAAGGCTGTATCTTAGAAAGTTCAGCCAACCAGCATTTTTGACTTGATTTTTCTTTATCAGTGACTCTCATGTGGTAAAATTTCATTACTTTTATTCTGGAAGCATTTTCCTTGTAGACCAGTGTAATGTCGTATTTTAAGTGTGATGAGATATTTTGACTAGAAATGAGAAAAAAACACTTGGTAAAATTGGTAATATAGTAGTTTCACCGCTTTTACTCTGGAAGTATTTTGCTTAAAGACCAGTGTTCAAAATGAAAAAAAAAAAAAAAGGATCAAGATGAGTCTTATGATTCTGGAGGTTTCACAGAATATCACTATATGTTTTATATTGCATGATTACATATGTCTCATTATAGTGTCAGGTAAACTTAGAATTAAAAAATAAAAAAAATACAGATTTTTTTGCTTGAATTAAGAAAAAAAAAAAAAAAAAAATTGAATTAAGCAAAAAAAAAAAATCTGCCAATGGAACAAGTGAAAATTATCTTGGTAAGAATTCTTGAAATAAGATTTTCAAGCTCTATTGTCTAAAAATAATTTCTTATATCTCACTGAAAAGTTACTCTTTAGGTGATAATGTCTTATTTTAAGTGTGATGAGATAGTTTGACTAAAAATGAGAAAAAAGCACTTGGTAAGATTTAGATTTTTTCCAGTGTTTAGAATGTTAACATATCCGTGTCATGAATTATAATTTGATTTGACTTAGGGGGTGGGGAGAAAAAGACCACCACCCTGAAAGATTTCAGACAGGAAAAGCTGGAGCACATCATTCCCATCCCCCACCCCCACCTTCCACGAAAACCCTCTGTGTTATGGCCATGTAACAAATAACTTGAACCAGGCTACGTTGGACCCCTGCGGTGGGAAAATGTTCTGAATGGGCTTCTGGGTCTGTGAAGAAGGGATCTGGTTTGGAGAATAAAGAGCCTTTTTCCGGAGGCTGAACTAAGGATGTGTTGGAGCGTGGACCTCATGGAGCCGTAGTGATGTTTTAATTACAGCTCAAACACTATGTGAATCTTATGAACAAATTGCATGTTAACAGAGTTTGCAGATGACACTCCTTGTACACATACATCATGCATATATCTCTATGATGTAATGTGCAGATCCACCTAAACACCAGTCTGACCAGGCCCTCGTGGACTACTTTGTGGTTGCTCTCTTGTAAGAAAAACTCTGGGAATATGTGTGTGTCAAAAGGTTACGCAATCAGCCCACCACGCTGAGACTGCACAGATCTCTAGTGTGTGTGGTGGTGGTGGTGGTGGTGGTGGTGGGGTGTCTCTGAATGGAACTGGACGAAGGGGGAGTATTCAGAGCAGGGCGATGCAGAGGGAAATGTTCACTGCGGGCTGCACCAAAACTTTTCTGTGATCTCCGCCCATTCAACGCATGTTATATAGTGAAACCTAAAACAACAACAGGCCCCTGTTAAGTCCTCCCTTTCATCTGGAAACGTCATTGAGCGTACAGCATTACACAAGGTGAGTACCTACCCGTTTTCCAGATTTTAGATAGTATAGGTTGTTAATTGTCTTTGCTTCTTTTACAAGATAACAAACACTTTTTTTTTTTTTTTTTTTGCTGGAACAGTTGTTTTGTGAGTTGTTGTTTGAGAGCTCGCTGCTGTTAAATAAGCAACTGATTCCACAACCAACTCATGATGATTGTGTTTAGAGTTTATACTTCCTTTTTTATAGTATAATAATCTTTTCTGTGTGCAAAGGCAGTGCATTTGAGAATTAAAATATTGCCGTTACACTTACGTTCAGCATAGTGTGTTCAATGGTGACACTATTCTCTGTTGTAATCCAAAAGCAGGTGACACTAGATAATAATAATAATAATAATAATAATAATAATAATAATAATAATAATCCTTTCATGCATGGTGGTCACTACAATGGACAGTTATTCTCCAGCTGTTCTCTTGTATATTCAAGGGTTTTGTTGTTTTAGTTCCATATCAGCCAACACAGTGGACACTAATGAATCATCCCATACACTGAAATTCATACCAGTAATGTAACTGTGCTGTTCTAGATAAACCTGATCTGCAGTAACATGTTTGAGTGTAAAAAAAAAAAAAAAAAAAAGTTGGCAGTTGTTATTAGACTGTAATGAACAGTTTTGTTTTCAATTTTTTTTTTTTTTAACAAAAAATTTTTTTTTTGTTTTTTTTTGCGTAATATCTCCATGCAGGTATGTTAAATGTGAGAAAACATCAGACTAGCAGTATTAAAAGTGCTTTTATTTCATAGTTTTCCCACTGTATATCAGTAAATACATGTTTCTTTGCTTCTAAATTGAAATGCATGGTGTCCAGCTGAGTGGATATTTTTGTAACTCCATGAAAAATAGGTTCATAAAAAAAAAAAAAAATCCACCAAATTTTTTTTTCATGCCTAAAGATGAATAAAAACACTTGGGAAAAAAATCTTGATTAAGGTTCTCATAATTTATGCATGAAAGGGATAATAATAATAATAATAATAATAATAATAATAATAATAATAATAACAACCCTTTCATGCATAGTGGTCACTACAATGGACAGTTATTCTCCAGCTGTTCTCTTGTATATTCAAGGGTTTTGTTGTTTTCGTTTCATATCAGCCAACACAGTGGACACTAATGCATCATCCCATACACTGAAATTTATACCAGTAATGTAACTGTGCTGTTCTAGATAAACCTGATCTGCAGTAACATGTTTGAGTGTAAAAAAAAAAAAAAAAAAAGTTGGCAGTTGTTATTAGACTGTAATGAACAGTTTTGTTTTCAATTTTTTTTTTTTTTAACAAAAAAATTTTTTTTTGTTTTTTTTTGCGTAATATCTCCATGCAGGTATGTTAAATGTGAGAAAACATCAGACTAGCAGTATTAAAAGTGCTTTTATTTCATAGTTTTCCCACTGTATATCAGTAAATACATGTTTCTTTGCTTCTAAATTGAAATGCATGGTGTCCAGCTGAGTGGATATTTTTGTAACTCCATGAAAAATAGGTTCATAAAAAAAAAAAAAATCCACCAAATTTTTTTTTCATGCCTAAAGATGAATAAAAACACTTGGGAAAAAAATCTTGATTAAGGTTCTCATAATTTATGCATGAAAGGGATAATAATAATAATAATAATAATAATAATTATAATAATAATGGAATAATAATAACAACCCTTTCATGCATAGTGGTCACTACAATGGACAGTTATTCTCCAGCTGTTCTCTTGTATATTCAAGGGTTTTGTTGTTTTCGTTTCATATCAGCCAACACAGTGGACACTAATGCATCATCCCATACACTGAAATTTATACCATTAATGTAACTTTGCTGATGTAGATAAACCTGATCTGCAGTAACATGTTTGAGTGTAAAAATAAAATTGGCAGTTGTTATTAGACTGTAATTAACAGTTTTGTTTTCTGTTTTTTTTTGTTTGTTTGTTTGTTTTTTTTGTTTTTTTAACAAAAAGTTTTTTGTTTTTTTTTTGCATAATATCTCCATGCAGGTATGTTAAAATGTGAGAAAACATCAGATTAGCAGCATTAAAAGTGCTTTTATTTCTTAGTTTTACCACTGTATATCAGTAAATACATGTTTCTTTGCTTCTAAATTGAAATGCATGGTGTCCAGCTGAGTGGATATTTTTGTAACTTCATGAAAAATAGATTCATAAAAAAAAGAAAATCAAACAAATTGTTTCTTTTTTTCATGCCTGAAGATGAATAAAAACACTTGGGAAAAAATCTTGATTAAGGTTCTCATAATTCATGCATGAAAGGGATAATAATAATAATAATAATAATAATAATAATAATAATAATAATAATAATAATAATAATAATAATAGATTGGATTTCTATAGCGCTTTTCAAGGCACCCAAAGCACTTTACAATATTGGTCAATTATTCATTCACTCTCACTTTCACACTCTGGTGGTAGTTGAACTGTTTGTCTAAGACAGTATTGAGTCCTGTTAGGAATCATACTTTATTCTTAGCCAATGATCAATAAGTTCTCAGTAACATTTGCTTATCTTGTGTCAACACCACCTTGTGACTAACGCAGCATGATTATGTAAGTTTTTAAATGCAAGTGTAGAATTTTAATACAGCATCTGTAACCACTACTGTAGAGGTGACACCGATGTCTTTGCCTTATGTAACTCTAGTTATGCATTAGCCTGTAATGATCCAAGTATGGGGGGGATTCAGGGTTCAGCAAACTATAGATATGTAACACTGAACTGTAAACAAGTGGAAGAATATTCCAGACTACTGTTTACAGGGTGCCACAAGGAATCAATATCATTGGGAGAGCACTTTTCTTTTCTTAATGATTAGCGTTTTATTTATATACATTATGGATGAAACTGAGCAGTGAGTAAAATATTGATTTCTACTCAATTGATCATTTTGCTCTGGATTTTAGACAGATATCAGACTGTAAACTGTGTGTAAACTTATGCTCACTAACACCAAATGTAATTCTTGACCATGTGTGTTTCAATTCCAAACAAAAGAATGTGACATGGGCGAAGTCATCCAGAAAAAGGTGACTTTATTTTAGAATTCTACTGTTCAGTTATCCTCTTAGCTAGATGTAAAAGCATAATAATCCCATATCCAATATCCAAACTTTGTAATTGCTTTTCAGTAGGGTGGTCCAACAATCATAGTAAAAAATAAAGTTTCAGATAACCTCAATTAGAACCCTGCATTAGGTTTTGGCATTCAAAAGCTGATTTAGGAAAAATTTTGGAAATAGGAGATGTTTTAGAGGTTGCATAAGTTGCTGGAAGTTTCCTGGAAACTGACTAATTTTGCATTTTCAGCATAGCCGAGCTGACCTGCTAAGAGAAGCAGCAGTACTATCAAAACCAAGGTTTTAGTGCTTCATCTAGCAATTTTTTTTAATTTTTGTTTTACCTTTATTTAATCAGGAAAACCTCATTGAGATTAAGATCCTCTTTTTCAAGAGTGTCCTGGCCAAGACAGGCAGCGGTACATTAAATAGTTACAGACAGACTTCCATACATAAAACGAATACACAAAAAACACATAGACAAGTCAAACTTTCCAAAGTCAACTCTGCAAAAAGTGCTCATGAAATGTAGACAAAAGTGCGTCAGGTAAAACATTTGCAGCCAGATATCTCCCTCTCTAAGTCATACAACATCCTCTTAAAAGTGTCCAACGAAACCAGATCCTTCAGTTTCAGGTCTTTTTGTAGTTCATTCCAGGTGAATGGGGCCGCATACCTGAAGGCCTTTTTCCCCTATACAGGGTGGGGAAGCAAAATTTACAATGAACATTTAGTTGTTTTTTCTCAGCAGGCACTACGTCAGTTGTTTTGAAACCAAACATATATTGATGTCATAATCATACCTAACACTATTATCCATACCTTTTCACAGACTCTTGCCCATATGAGTAATCAGGAAAGCAAACGTCAAAGAGTGTGTGATTTGCTGAATGCACTCGTCACACCAAAGGAGATTTCAAAAATAGTTGGAGTGTCCATAAAGACTGTTTATAATGGAAAGAAGAGAATGACTATGAGCAAAACTATTAGGAGAAAGTCTGGAAGATACTATTAAAGAAGAATGGGAGAAGTTGTCACCCGAATATTTGAGGAACACTTGCGCAAGTTTCAGGAAGCGTGTGAAGGCAGTTATTGAGAAAGAAGGAGGACACATAGAATAAAAACATTTTCTATTTTGTAAATTTTCTTGTGGCAAATAAATTCTCATGACTTTCAATAAACTAATTGGTCATACACTGTCTTTCAATCCCTGCCTCAAAATATTGTAAATTTTGCTTCCCCACCTTGTATATGTATGAAGTAAGGCCACCAACATCTGTGGTACTGGAGTGAAGAAATGATTGGCCTGGCATTCTTGGACTCCAGTGTGACACAAGAGCAGAAGCAGCTGATGGTTCACAACATGATGGAAAATGAAGGTTCAGAGGTTCCACTAAAGTGTTGGGATACCCTTAATCAAGCAGATTATGAAGGGAAGCAGATCAGTGATTTTGTCACCACCAGTGCCATGTGTTTCTTTGAAACTTTGGATCTGCCACAAACATTCTTCAGAATTCCTCCAGAAGACTGGGCTGATGATGCAGACTTTCAGAAGGCTGCTAAAATTGTGCATTCCAGAAAAGTTGTCAATGATGTTGCTGAAAGAGAGGTGAAGCTTATTCAAGACTTCAACTGTAGCCGAACAAAAAATGAAGATCACAAACAGTACTTGCTCCAAGTTGTGAAAGAACACAGGAACATTTTTTGTAATTTCAATAAAGCAACAGTGGTTGTTGGACTTTCTAAGTAACATTTTTTATTTATATATTTATATTCATTTTTTTATGCGAGTTGCAGTTTGGTTTTGAGAATGAAATTACAAATTATTCTAATATGCCTTATTCATTTGGCTAGTTATGTTATAGTATATAGAGCAATCTTCACATGTCTTGTGCAACCTCTAAATATTAATTAATTTGCATAAAATTTGGACCAAAGTAATTTGGCCAGATATGGAACCAAATGCAGGGTTCTAATCCAAAGAATCTTAAAAAAAAAATTTTTGGACCGCCCTACTTTTCAGATTTTACATTAAAGATTACAAAAAAAGACAAGTCACAGATTGGTTGTTGTGTCAACAGGTCACAGAGCAAATTCTCACATCAGCTCTGTCTTAATAAATTAACCACAGATTTTCAGTGTAAAGAATTATATTATCACCTAAAAAAAAATCTTAATATAAAGGTTTTATTTTTGAAAGGGTAAGGAATGAAACCAGAATTTCCTGACAACATGGGGCACATTGAGTAACAATACAGTATATTAATAAACGCCATCAGGTATCAGCTACTTAATAAATATTAATGCAATCAGTTGTGTTTACTGCCAAAGTTGTGATCAACAATCACACTAATTACAGCTACACAAGCTAATTAGATTCACTAGCTGGCAGATCATATCATTCAGTACTATTTAATGCTAACACCTGCTAATACCAACTATTGTAATTATTACTTGTACACTTCATGAAATAACCTTCTGATGGTCTTGTTAATGTAACTCCTTAAAATCAGCTGTGGCAGAGCTGTTGGTTAAAATATGTTTTATTCAGTAAACAAGTTAAAGCAGCATATGACTTTCATCACAAATTTTGTTTTCAAACTTGTAAAACGCCAGTGATAGCCTGATTATCTTTAATCCATTAGTCTTTTCGTGCTCACACACCACTTCCCTCACAGTGAACAACTTCAAAGATGATTCCATCATAAACACAGTCCTCTTGTTTACATAACAAACTGAAAGGTCACTGGGGCCTTTTTGGTAATTTTGTCATGAAGTGCATTGTAGGAATGAAAATTCCACACAGCAGCAATCTCACTGTCTCTTCGTGAGTGCTGAACCCAAATGTCACCTTTACCTTCATCTGCCGACTTTGCTCATTCTTTAAAACAGTCCTGGTGGGCTGTATAATTTTTCGTTGTACCAATCTGGTACATTTTCTTGCCAATTCAGTGAGAAACCATTTTTGCTTGGTTGCCATCTTTGTTGCTGCTGCGTGGAACTCCCATTCCCATAATGCACTTTGCGACAAAATTTCCAAAAAGGCCTATGTGACATTTCGGTTTGTTATTTCGGACTGTGTTTATGATGGAGTCATCTGCGAAGTTGTTCACCACAAGGGAAGTGATTCAGGTGTATAAGCAGGGAAAGACTCAGTGAAAATTAGGCTATCACTCGGATTTTACAAATTTGAAAAAAAAAAAAAATTGTGATCAAAGTCATACGCTGCTTTAAAGTAGTAAAGGTTAAACAACATGGCACTCCCTAAACATATGCATAACCTGAAAAAAAAAAAAAAGTGTCATATGGAGATACGTTCTCTATGCTGTTTTTATGGAGGTGGAAATGAAATGCAGATACCATTACTTTTTTTGTTTGATTTTGCATCCAGCTGTACCCATATTTATTACAGCTGGATATGTGTCCCTTTTGACATTGGTGTCTATGGGAATTACACTCCCTTTTTGGAGTCAGCCCCCATTAGATTTTCATGTCACTGCACATTTGGACATCTCTGCATCAGCATAAGAGTCACTGCCACATCAGCCAACAAATCAGCAGCATTTCAGTGTGAGAGGATGTCATTTGGTTTGTGGCTGCAGTCTCACTGAGGACGGCACTACCATTGTTTATGCTGTGTCTCTATGACAACGCGCTGCGGGGGCACAATACCTGCAGGGGGATGCGATGTTTTCGGGGCCAAATGAAGCTAAGCCAAGTCATGTTAAGTCGAGGAGAGTTGAGTTGATCCCAGTAGTGGAAAAGTCAGTCACTTTGATAGTCATTTACTTTACAGACAACCGATGTTGCTGTTTCCTGGATTACAACACCTGTGAGCTTCAGTGAGTTCACTTTTCTCACAGTGTGCATCTCTTTTGACATTCTTTAAACACATATGTGAGAAAACTGTTGTAGTCTATCTCTGATTCTGTAAGTAATTGTGATATTTGGATTCACTGTCAAAAAGAGTTGTGAAGTGAAGTGAAGGCAGCCTGTGTATTCTGGTCTGCACTAATCCGCAAAGAAATTGTGAAAATGTGAGGTAAACCGTTATTTGGCTGCCTGGCCAGGAAGGATTTTCATTTGCCAGTGTAGAGCAGAAAGACACCCCATCTTTTGTTGCTTTAAGCCTTCATTCCCACCAAGATCCCTCTGAAAACAAGAGGTCTATTTTTACTTCAGGCCACACTACAGCTTCAGAAGTTGGAATTTGGCTCCTGAAACAGGTCCAGCCTCCAAATCCATAGACGAAGCACAACCGGAGTCACACTTATGCCCCACCTCTGCCCTTTGCCAGTAGGGGTACATTCCTAAGAATACCTTCCCACAACACTTGTGGCTGAACGTGATTTACATTTGTCTTGGTGTTTTCGGATGCAAACTGTTAGAAAAGGTACCGTCAATGATCACATGACACCAGGTCTGACACTGGGGTCAACGTGTTCATTTACGTGAAACTCTGGCATCTACATCCATTATTCTAACTGAATCAACTCGAGCATGTCTCCTGCAAACTGATGACCAGTTCATTTGAATATGAACTGTGTAAATGACCACAATGTCATGCTTCAGTGTGAGGAAACAGAGTGACAGAGCAGAGCCAGTGAGAGGCCTGTTAATGCAACCTGACAGGAGTGAGCACAGTCAGTGAGCTGTCTGTTTCCTAAACAGAAAGAAATTCTTTCTGTAGCACTGGCCCCTAAACAGGGTCAGACAAAGGTTGTGACCAACTTCTAACGTGGTTTACAGAATATTAAACAGTTACCTCATCCTGTACAGTAGATTCAGAGACATGGGTTAGTTCATGCACACGTGTGCACAGTGGGATTTCTACTTAAGAACTAGCCAAGGTCCTGAAATATCCTCCTCTCCACATGTTTAAAGTAGTTTGGTCATTAATCCAAAGTTAAACATCAGATCTTCATATGACATGTTCATGAACCAGGCCAGGCTCTATTTGTAATTAAAGATAAAACTTTCAGTTAATTTATTTCATCTATGTTCCTCAGCTTGTACATTGTCTTGATTTATCTGATCACAAATTCTACCATTTCTTTATTCCTTTTCAGTTGAATTCTGAACAATTTATGTCATAATCACTGTTATCATAAGATTAACATGAGGTTTAAATACATGATAACACTGTTTACCCTTGCCCTTGTAAGAGTATTGCAAATCAAATTAGTTTACTGACCAGAACTGGGACAGTTCACTTTTTAATCCGCAATATTTGATGGGCATCCCAGTCAGCAACTTTGGTTAAACTAGTTTCATATTTGTTAATATTTCAGATTGTTTCCTATAATTATTTTTTTAACATAAGATGCATCTTTAATAATTTGATAATAAGATTTTGTGTTTAACCCGTAGAGACCCAAACATCCAACATTGACCAAAAGAATCAACTGATCTGAACTGTTGATCCACTAATCCTATTAATCCATGTAAATAATTGGTGTTAAATACAGTTATTCATCTTTTCATGGTCATCAGATATGACCTATTTGGATGTTCAGAGGCTCCGTAGTGAATGTGGAAACACCGTCATCTTCTACAACATTGATTCACCTGTAAAACCCATGGAGCTGGATCAATGACAGTGGATGGAAACACTTGGTTTATGTTCAGTTAATGCTATATTTTACTGAAAAAGCCTTTTCTACAGTTTTTTTTTATTTTTTTATTTTTTTTTCAGTTTAGACACAATAACCTTTGAGTTTACTCTGAGTTTTTATGAACATCTTCATAATCGGGCAATTAAACATAGCAAAATAGATGATTTTCTCTGGAAAAAAATCCGAAATTCAGAGGATAATATTATAATAAATGGTGATAAATCACTTAGGAAAGGATAAACAGAGAGAAAAATATTTGGGAACTGCCACAAAAGTCACACTGGGTCCTTATGGGTTATTTGTTTTGTACTTCAATGAATTCTATAAATTACTTGTCATTTAAATTTGTTCATACATCAGTCTAATGAAAATATTGAAAGAACTGTGAAAGTGAACCCATTTCATCCCACGTAACTTTAAGATGTGATGACAAGAAATTCAGTATGGTTTAAGGCAGGGCTGTCAAACTCATTTTACTTCAGGGGCCACATACAGCTTAATATGATATATAGTGGGCCAGACCAGTAAAATAGCAGGATAAAAACTTATAAATAATATCAACTCCAAAATTTTCTCTATGTTTTTGAGTGAAAAAAGTAACATTTCATAATGAAAATGTTTATATCTACAAACTGTACTTGAACATAACATAAAAATATATGAACAACCTGAAAATTCTTGAGAAAAATAAGTGCAATTTTAACAATATTACACCTTAGTTTATCATGTATGTATGTGCATCACAACTTCCAGATCACAGTGGATCTACAAATACACACAACATTTAGTAACATACAGAATATTGGTACAATTCCACATACTTCTCTTAAGACGTTTCAGGCTGTTCTTATTTGTTCAGGTTGTTCACATTTTTTGTAAAAGGCTAGTCTGTAAATGTAAACATTTTTGTGTAATTTTACTTTGTTTACACTGAAACAAAGAGAAAAAAATAACTTTTTTCATTATTTATAGGTTATTATGATAGTATTTTACTGGTCTGACCCACTTTAGATCGAATTGACCTGAAATGATTTTAACATCCTTGACTGTTCATATCTTCAGTGTAATTTTTGCATTTCACAAATTTATCCCACGGGCCAAATTGGACCCTTTGGTGGGCTGGTTTTGGCCTCTGGGCCGCATGTTTGACACCTGTGTTTTAAGGAGACCCTTGTTTAATAGTTAACCCTTTCATGCATACTGGTCACTACAGTGGACAGCTATTCTTCTCTTGTTAAATTCATTGGTTTTGTTGTTTTAGTTTCATATCATCCAACACAGTGGACACTCAATGCATCATCCCATACACTGCAATTCACACCATTACTGTAACTTTGTTGTTCTTGATAAACCTGATCTGCAGTAATATGTTTTAGTGTAAATCAATTGTTAATTGTTATAAGACTAATAATAAAAGTTGTCTTAATCAAAAAGTTTTTTTTTTTTTTTTTGCATATCATCTCCATGAAGTGAGTAATAACTAGTATTAGAGTATGTTAAAAATGTGAGAAAACATCAGCTACATGACATATGTTATTATTTCATAGTTTTCACACAGTATATCACTTTCAGATGATGGGTTTTAAATACATATTTCTTTGCTTCAAAAATTAAATGCATGGTGTTCAGCAGAGTGGACATTTTTCTAACCCCATGAAAAATAAGTTCATAAAATTAAAAAAAAAAAAAAAAAATCACATCATTTTTTCATGCCTGAAGAGGAATAAAAATGGTTAAAAAAAAAAAAAAAAAAAAAATCTCGACTCAGGATCTCATAATTCATGCATGAAAGGGTTAAATAAGTGTTTTTGATTAAGATAGTGAAATTTTCGTGAATAGCTGCTATGGTCATAACCTTATCAGATAACAAATCTTAACTCATCTGATTTAATTACAGCTTTGGAGCTTCCCAGGATATAAGAAAGTGAGATTATTTGCAGAATTTCCTCATGTTTTCCTCTCTTCTTCTGTTTCTAATGTGATCCTAAAGACGTGGCAGAGAGATGGACAACCAGTCCAAAGTGGAGCATTCCAATGGACACAGCAGGTCTCTGGACATTGTGCCCAGCACCGAGGAAAAGATGAAAGACAGGGGTCAATGGGGCAACAAGCTGGAGTTTGTCCTGTCGGTGGCTGGAGAAATTATAGGCTTGGGGAATGTCTGGCGTTTCCCCTACCTATGTTATAAGAATGGGGGAGGTGAGTGCTGGAGTTGATCTCACTGCCTGCTTGAACATGAACAGTCAAAACAAAAGTACCTCTAATCGCATGCACGACAGAAGCACATGTTTCAAAGGCATGTGTTTTGACGTGTTTGTCAAGTCCTCATCCATTAAACCCCAGAAAGCACGGTGACGGATTCTTACATTTTTAATGGAATACAAAAACAGAATGCCTATGGGATTTCCATGAATTTCTTGCCAATATGGTTTGTGAACAGATGATAGTAGAGTTAATATGTGATCTATTGGAGAAGATTCATTGCTCAAAGCGGGTAATGGTTCACTGAATGTGGGCAAAGAGCCAAAAATGTTTAGTTTCTCTGTTGTCTTATGTTAACTAATGACACTAGTACATACAGTGGAAAGTTTTTTAATGTCTTCTGAATTTATACAGTTTAAATATATGAAAAATGTTACAGTTAAATAGAATAACTTCCAACTAGTCCATTTCTTTAAGTATCCAAAACTGTATGAATGAAGTCGATAGCAATATACTGTTGTGTATTTCTTGAGAATATACAGACGACATCTAAATAAACCACTCTTTGAATAGGTTTTTTTTTTGTTTGTTTTTTTTCCTAGGTGCCTTCTTCATCCCATATCTCATTTTCCTGTTTGCTTGTGGGATCCCAGTTTTCTTTCTGGAGACCGCCCTGGGACAGTACACCAGTGAGGGTGGCATCACCTGCTGGAGAAAGATCTGCCCATTGTTTGAAGGTAATCCTGTTTCCAAAGACAGAGACAAGGTTAAGGACAGTTCCCAAAATCAACAATGCACCAAATCCTTTTACCTTCAGAGCACAGGTGTCAAACATGCGGCCAAATTTGGCCCGGCAAGGGGTCCAGTCCGGCCCCTCGGATGAATTCTTGAAATGTAAAAATGACACTGAGGATATTAACAATCAAGGATGTTAAAATAATTTTAGGTCAGTTCAATCTACAGGGTGGGGAAGCAAAATTTACAATGAACATTTAGTTGTTTTTTCTCAGCAGGCACTACGTCAATTGTTTTGAAACCAAACATATTGATGTCATAATCATACCTAACACTATTATCCATACCTTTTCACAAACTTTTGCCCATATGAGTAATCAGGAAAGCAAACGTCAAAGAGTGTGTGATTTGCTGAATGCACTCGTCACACCAAAGGAGATTTCAAAAATAGTTGGAGTGTCCATAAAGACTGTTTATAATGGAAAGAAGAGAATGACTATGAGCAAAACTATTACGAGAAAGTCTGGAAGATACTATTAAAGAAGAATGGGAGAAGTTGTCGCCTGAATATTTGAGGAACACTTGCGCAAGTTTCAGGAAGCGTGTGAAGGCAGTTATTGAGAAAGAAGGAGGACACATAGAATAAAAACATTTTCTATTATGTAAATTTTCTTGTGGCAAATAAATTCTCATGACTTTGAATAAACTAATTGGTCATACACTGTCTTTCAATCCCTGCCTCAAAATATTGTAAATTTTGCTTCCCCACCCTGTAAAGTGGATCAGACCAGTAAAATACTATCATAATAACCTATAAATAATGAAAACTGTAATTTTTTTCTCTTTGTTTTAGTGTAAAAAAAGTAAAATTACACAAGAATATTTACAGACTAGCCTTTTACACAAAAACATGAATAACCTGAAATCTCTTCTGAGGTAGGTAGAATTTTAATAATATTCTGCCTGTTATTTGATGTTTTGTGTATTTGTAGATCCACTGTGATTTCTAAGTTGTGATTCACATGTATAAATGATAAACTAAGGCATAATATTGTTAACATTGCACTTATTTTTCTTTAGAATTTTCAGGTTGTTCATATTTGTTCATGTTATGTTCGAGTACAATTCGTAGATTGTAAACATTTTCATTTCTGAATTTTACTTTTTTCACTCAAAAGTTGATATCCTATTATTTATATTATTGTACTAGTCCAGCCCACTTTCTATCATATTAGGCTGTATGTGGCCCCAGAACTAAAATGAGTTTGACACCCCTGCTTTAGATCCATATACTGACCTCTGCAGTACTTGATTCTTTTCCACATTTCATAAGACAGACATGAGTGGTTTCTTGTAAAAGTGCCATGTGGTAGTCTGTGAGAATGAATTTCTGCTGCAAATTATAAATGTCAGTGCTACTCTGAAACAACAAAGTCCTTGTGAACTGCGCAGGATGACATACAAGATTTATTAGAGACAACAACATTCATGTAGACACCTACACATTGCCTGCATTTCTGTGGGATGAAAAGAGAATCTCAGATATTTCTATATGATAGATTTCTCTGTTTGCCCCTGCGCATGCATGGATTAAGTGTGTACAACATTATTCATTTCTTACAGCTGTGGGAGGATACATGGTGCAACGGTTGGCAAGCAACCAACACTGACTAACATGACACTTCTCCAAACCTTTGGTTATTTAACTTTAACTCATAAAGACTCAGACATTTGCCGTTGACCAAAACCATCGACTAACCTAAACCGTTGATCCACTAATCCTATCAATACATGTGAATAATTGGTGTTAAACACAGTTATTCATCTGCTCATGGTCATCAGATATGACCCATTTGGACATTCAGAGGCTTTGTAGTTACCGTGGAAACACAGTCATCTTCTACAACACAGGTGTCAAACATGCGGCCCAGGGGCCAAATCCAGCCCGCCAAAGGGTCTAATCCGGCTTGTAGGATGAATTTGTGAAATGCAAAAATTACACTGAAGATACGAACAATCAAAGATGTCAAAATGATTTTAATTTAGATTCCACATACAGATCAATTAGATCTCAAGTGGGTCAGAGCAGTAAAATACGAACATATTAAACCTATAAATAATGAAAACAGCCAATTTTCTCTTTGTTTCAGCATAAAAAAAAGTAAAATTACATGAAAATGTTTATATTAAACTACTATCCTTTTACAAAAAAATGTGAATAACCCAAAATTCTTAAGGTAAGTAAATGCAATTTTACCAATATTCTCCCTGTTATTAAATGTTTTGTGCATTTGTAATTGTAATGCAAGTTGTAATGCACATGTGTAAAGGATAAACTAATAACCTGAGGCATAATATTGTTAAAATTGCACTTGTTATTCTAAAGATGTTTCTAGTTGTTCATGTTATTCAGATTTTTGTAGATGTATGCATTATCATGTTTTAATTTTAGTTTTTTCACTGTTATTATTTAACCGGTCCAGCCCACTTGAGATCATATTGGGCTGAATGTGGCCCCTGAACTATAATGAGTTTGACACCCCGTTCTAGAACACTGATTCACCAGTAAAACCCAAGGGGTTGGATCAGTGACACTGGATGGAAACACTGGATTTATGTTCAGTTAATGAGAGATTGGACCGAAAAAGTAACTTTTTCTTCATTTTTTTTCAGTTTTGATATAAAACCTTTGACTTTACTTTGAGCTCTTATGAATGTCTACATGAGCAGTCAATTAAACATTAAAACAGATGATTTTCACAAGAAAAAATGAAAAATTTGGAGAATAATGTTATAATAAATGATGATAAATCACTTAGGGAAGGCTAAATAGAGAGAAAAAGTCATTTGGGAACTGACACAAAGTCACACTGAGTCCTCATGGGTTACATAAGGCTGTAATCATCAGCCACTGAGAAGGACCAGGTATGGATGGTCCAAAGGTGGAATTTAATTCTCAGGGGAGTTTTTTTCCCTTATTGTACAAAGTAAAATAATAAGGAAAAACTCATCTTGACATTTTTGCAGTGTTGTTATTACTAAAAAATGATACCTACATACCCACTACCTACTGTGCACATATACATATATACACTGGTTTATTTGCATGAAATCCAGATGTGCACAGTTTGCAGTGTCAAGAACCACATTTAGTTTTTTGGGTTTTTTTTTTCCTGATCTATACCAACAGGGTTTAAGTCTAGTTCATGTTGTAATAGTATTTACATTTATAATCTACAAGTATTTTTGCAATTAAGTAAATGTCCAAGTGTTGCTGTGAACATGCAACAATTTCTGCATTTCTTGGTGTCTTAACCCTTTCATGCATGAATTATGAGCGTTATTATGAGAGTGTTTTTATTCCTCCGGCATTAAAAAACAAAGTGATTTAATTTATTTTATGAACCTGTTTTAGACTTAAACTTAGACTTTATTCAGATGTACAAGCGTATACGGAACAAAATGTTGTTGCATTTGCTCCCTACAGTATAAAATAACAGAATAACAATATAGAGTATAGACAGTAAAAATGTAAGGTGTGTACACAGTGGAATATAGGCTGTGCAAAAGGCAAAAAAAAAAAAAAAACAGTGCATTTTTCATGGAGTTGCAAAACTGTCCACTCAGCTGGATACTATGCATTTAATTTTTGAAGCAAAAAAACGTATTTAGTGATAAATAGTGTGAAAACTATGAATTAAAACCTTTTTAATGCAGCTAGTCTGATGTTTTCTCACATTTTAACATACACTAATATTAGTCATTACTCACTTCATGGAAGTAAAATGCAAAAAAAACAAGTTTTTGTTTGGAAAAAAAAAACAAAACCTGTTAATGACAATCTAATAACAATAACAAGCAATTGATTTACACTTGAACATGTTAGTGCAGATCAGGTTCATGAAGAACAACAGAGTTACAGTAATTGTATGAATGTCAGTGTCTGGGATGGTGCATGAGTGTCCACTGTGTTGGCTGATGTGGAACCAAAACAACAAAACCCATGAATATACAAGAGAACAGCTGGAGAATAACTGTCCTTTGTAGTGACCACTATGCATGAAAGGGTTAATGTTTTTTTTATGTCAATTGATACAAGAATTATTTTAACCCTTAAAGACTTAGAACTATTTTTGTGGTGACTTCCAAATGATTTTTCCCTACATTTAATCTTTCCTAAGTGATTGATCATCATTTCTTACGATATTATCCTCTGCATTTTGTATTTTTCAATGAAAATCAGCTATTTTCCTTCATTTAATGTACTCATCATGTAGATGTTGGTAAAAAGTCATAGGTTCTTATATAAAAGCAGAGAAAATTGAAACCAAAGTGACTTTTTCAGCAAAATATATCTTTATCTGAATGTAAAAACCACTGACAGTCAAACTACATGGGTTTTATTTGTGAATCAATGTTATTGTCACTGTGGAGCCTTTGAACGTCCAAATGGGTCATATCAGATGGTGCTGAAAAAGTGAGAAACTGCATTTCAGCTGGATTACATTTAATTTCAATGTATTAATAGGATTACTGGTTCTCAAGTTATTAAACATTTCAGATCAGTAGACTATGGTTGTTGGCAGCTGTTCAGGTCTTTAGGAGTCACTGACAGTAATAAGCAGCACAGGTCACACACAGCTGCCACATGACATTGCATCTTTCATGCGCCTGCAGCAGGTGATTAAAAAGATTGTGTGGGAATTAAAACACCCCTAGTTAACCCTTCATAAGTACTATTTGGTCTTCTACTGTATTGTAGTCTTTATTCGGTATCATAAATTTCTTTTAAAAAATGAAATGAAATGAAATGAAATGGTGACACATATTCCATGTTTGTTTCCCTGCAGGAGTAGGTTATGCCACGCAGGTGATTGTTGCACTGTTGAACATCTACTACATCATTGTGTTATCCTGGGCCATCTTCTACCTGTCAAACTCCTTTACATGGGACCTTCCCTGGGCCTCCTGCAACAACACCTGGAACACAGGTGACACACAACCTACTGAACTAGTACAACTACGACAAGTGATGCCTGGCACAACAAACCCCGCCCCTCACACATATTGTAGCTTGTTTTGGCATCGATCCAGCTGATGTCATCATGTGTATGTGTGTGGTGATGTCAGCATATCAATCGCCTCTATATACTGTATGTAGCAAGTTTGAAGTAAACTGAATCAAAATTGGTGTTTTTATAGACATTTGAAATTTCACCCATTATAAGTAAATGGGGAAAAAAGAATTAAAAAATCCATAAAAAATGCAAACTTTTGCCTTCTTTTCCCAAAATATAATGACATCTATTCTAGGTCCCTGGCAATCTATAAACCCAATTTGTTATGAATTCAACCAATAGGTTTGCTGCTACACACATTTTAATTTCGCTCATTATAAGAAAATGGGAAAAAAAAAAAAAAAAAAAACATTTTAAAAATGTATTTAAAAAAATGTAACATTGACCTACTGCTCCCAAAATGTAATCAGATCTATTCTGGGTCACTGGCAATCTAAATTTCCAATTTGGTATGAATTCAACCAATAGTTTTGCTACTAGAGTGTTAACAAACAAATAAATAACCAAACCAAACCAAAAACAACACCCCTTGCCACTCCTTTGGGGGCAGCTATAAAAATATACTATAATGTTCAATAGAACAGGTAGATCATCATGTGCACTTCTTCTGTTTTGGATTATGTATTAGGGAACACATATTCATTACTATTCAACTTATTATTTAACCTGTTTTATTATTTTTTCATTTATTTCCACAGGGTCATTTCATTCATGCATTATTTTTAGAATTGCTCATTGCTTCTCATTATTACTTGTGTTGTTTCTCTTGCCTCTGTGTAACTTGGAAACCTCTGTGAACACTTGGACTTCCTCACTCCATTGAATGTCTTTTTGTCGTTTTCTCATTCAAGCCTCCTGTATGCCATTTCAGAAGGGAAATAGCTCCATCAATCACCATGAGAACACCACTTCTCCTGTCATTGAGTTCTGGGAGTAAGTGCCTTTTCTGTCTGGTTGTTCTCAGACAGAAATTCTATGTTTGCCTATTTAAAGTAATACTCATATTGTAATTTTTATTTTAGATCATGTTCTTTTTATTTTTATTTTTTGCTTAAAGTGTTCACTACAGGTTTTAAAGGTTTGTCACATGCCCATGTAAAGTGCATGTAGGCCATAAGATTCATATCAGGTGTGTCTTTTCATACATAATCCAGGCGCAGAGTGCTGCGGATCTCCTCAGGGATTGATCATATTGGTGTTCTAAACTGGGACCTGGTCATCTGTCTTGCCGTTGCCTGGGTCATCTGTTACTTCTGTATCTGGAAGGGAGTTAAGTCCACTGGCAAGGTAAACTATTCTATCTGAAACACAGAAATCATGGTTAAATATTGTCATTCACAGAACCTCGGACATTGCTATCTTTCCAAATTTAACTCTAGCAGGGGTTTAACAGTAAAAGAATAACACATTAAGGCAAGTTAGATGAGCCTGAATTGATACTTAGGGAATACAGAATTATAACATCTACCTCATTAAACTTGTAACTTGTTTTTTTCCCCCAACAAATATTAAGTAAAATCAAACATGCCTTTTATTTGTTAATTGCATTTTAACCAATCTCAGAAGAAAAAAAAATCCAATTGTATAATACTGAATTGAGTTGAATAATGGAAGTGTATTCTTATCTTATGATTGTTTTATCATCTTATGTCAGTCTTACAAACAGAAAGATTTTATTAAGAGCGAAGATACAAAGTAAACCTCAGTGTTAATTGGTAGATTTAAAATCCTTGTAAAATGTTTAAAATTAGTTAAAATTGCCTCAGTAAATTTAAGTAAATTCAACCTAAAGCTTTAGTAGACCTAAATTCTAAATGCTATTCTCTGCGAAATAAATATATTAACAAGTTTTCTTTGTGAAATGTATTTAGTTTTATTAAATATTTAGGCACCATTAAGTACATTTTATCAACTTTTTTTTTTTTTTAAACATAACTAAATTAACCCTTTCATGCATGAGTTATGAGAACCTTAATCAAGATTATTTTCCTGAGTGTTTTAATTCCTCTTTAGGCATGAAAAAAACAATGCCACTGATTTTTTTTTTTTTTTTTTTTTTTTTTTTTTTTTATTAATGAACCTATTTTTCATCTATTTAATCATGGAGTTGCAAAAATGTCCACTAAGCTGGACACCATGCATTTAATTTTTGAAGCAAAGAAACATGTATTTACTGACATACTGTGGAATATTTTTTTAATGCCACTAATCTGATGTTTTGTCACATTTTAATGTACTCTAATACTAGTTATTACTCACTTTATGAAGATAATATGCAAAAAAAACAAAAAAAAAACCTTTTTGTTTAAAAAAAAAAAAACCCTGTTAATTACAGTCTAATAATAAAAACCCTTTCATGCATAGTGGTCACTCCAGTGGACAGTTATTCTACAGTTGTTCTATTGTATATTTATGGATTTTGTTGTTTTAGTTCCATGTCAGTTAACACAGTGGACACTTATGCATCATCCCAAACACTGTAACTCATACCATTACTGTAAATTTGCTGATCTAGATAAACCTGATCTGCACTAACAAGTTTGATTGTAAAACTGTTATTAAACTGTAATTGACAGTTTGTTTGTTTGTTTTTTTTGTTTTTTTTTTTGCATATAATCTCCATGCAGGTATTGCTGAAATGTGAGAAAACATCAAATTAGCAGCATTAAAAAATGTTTTTATCTCATAGCTTTCACACAGTATATCAGTAGATACATGTTTCTTTGCTTCCAAAATTAAATGCATGATTTTGTAACTCCATGTAAAATCAGTTCATAAAAATAAATAAATAAATAATTAAAAAAAAAAAATTAAATCACATTGGTTTTTTTCATGCCTAAAGAGGAATAAAAACACTTAGGAAAAAAAAATCTTGATTAAGGTTCTCATAATTCATGCATGAAAGGGATAACAAGCAACTGATTTACACTCAGACATGTTACTGCAGATCAGGTTTATCAAGAACAGTAAAATTACAGTAATGGTATGAATGTCAGTGTATGGGATGATCCACTGTGTTGGCTGATATGGAACTAAAACAAAATCCATGAATATACAAGAGAACAGCTGTAGAATAACTGTCCACTGTAGTGACCACTCTGCATGAAAGGGTTAATTAACATTAAATCTGTTCAATAATATTCCATGTCACTTTCTTACTGTTTTTTTTAAATAATAATGGACATATTTTAATGGACATATGGTAGTGATGCTGTTTCCCTGCAGGTTGTTTACTTCACTGCCACCTTCCCTTATGCTATGCTACTGATTTTGCTGATCAGAGGCGTCACTCTGCCCGGTGCCTCCAGAGGAATCCACTTCTACCTCTATCCTGACCTGGGAAGACTGTCTGACCCACAGGTTGGTCACAAATGCACAAAGTTATACTGATTCATAGAGAACTATACACAGAAAATCTAAGACGTATAGATGTTAGGGTACTTTGGGTTCAGATTGAACCAAACCAAAAACATCCACTGATCTAAAATGTTGAATAACTTTTGAACCACTATTCCTATCAGTACATTTAAATACCTCAGGTAAAATGCTGTTTCTCGTCTATTTGGCGACTCTGTGATGAACACAGGAACACTGATACTGATTCACCAGTAAAACCTATGCACTTTAACAAATCACAGCGGTTCTAGACCTTAGTTTTTACATTCAGTTAATGATACATGTAGCTGGAAAAGACACTTTTTTTCTGTTTTGATAAAATAACCCATGAATTTACTCTGAACTTTATAGACGATAGAAACAAGATAGAATAGAATAGTTTATTGTCATTGCATTGTACAATACAATGACATTTAAAAGCTCTTCACTAGTCATTCACTCCCACACACGTACATGAAGATATCAAATAAATACGGTGGTAAAGTGCATGAGAAATTAGGTGCAATACAGTGATAAAAAACAAAAAACAAAAAACAAAAAAAAACAAAAAAAAAAAAACAAGAAACAAGTCCTTGGGCAGTTCAGATGGTGGAGGTGAGGGGCAGTGGGATGGGGGGTTTATGAGTGTCTACATTAGTACATCAGGAAATTGAATATAAGAAAATGCCTGGATTTACAGAAAAATGCAAAACGCAGAAGAAAATATTATAACAAATAATGATAAATCACTTACAAAAGGTTAAATTTAGGTTCTAGGTCTTAAAGGGTTAATCCTAATAATTCTGTGATGACAGACATACACATACACACTGATACACTCATCTATTTGTACATTGCTTGATATTTTTGGTGTTTCAAAGTCAAAAGTTTTGTTATATCTACAGTACAATGGAGAAGACTTGATTTTAGTTTTTCTAGCCTTCGCCTAAAGTTGTGGCTAAAGTTTGGTGTATTTTGCCTGTGAAATATATGCATGTAAAATGTGAAAAAGCTCATGACAAATAAATATGGTTGGGAAGTGCATGAGAAACAAGGTGCAATGCAGTGATAAAAAACAAAAAAAACAACAACAACAAGAAAACAAGTCCTTGGGCAATTCAGATGGTGGAGGTGAGGAGCAGTGGGATGGGGGGTTTATGAGCGTCTACATTAGGACATCAGGAATTTAAATGTAGGAAAATGCCTGGATTTACAGAAAAATGCAAAATGCGGAGGAAAATATTGTAACAAATAGTGATAAATCACTTACTAAAGGTTAAATTTAGGTTCTAGGTTTTAAAGGGTTAATCCTAATAATTCTGTGATGACAGACATACACATACACACTGATACACTCATCTATATGTACATTGCTTGATATTTTTGGTGTTTCAAAGTCAAAAGTTTTGTTGTATCTACAATGGAGAAGACTTGATTTTAGTTTTTCTGGCTTTTGCCTAAAGTTGTGGCTAAAGTTTGGAGCATTTTGCCTGTGAAATATACGCATGTAAAATGTGGAAAAAGCTCATGACAAATAAATATGGTTGCAAAGTTCATGAGAAACAAGGTGCAATGCAGTGATAAAAAAAAAAACAAAAAAAAAAACAAGTCCTTGGGCAGTTCAGATGGTGGAGGTGAGGAGCAGCGGGATGGGGGGTTTATGAGTGTCTACAGGGTGTCCCATTAGTCTCCATACATAAGAAAAATAAATAAACATTTCTTGACATAAACCATTTTTATTTATATAATATGCTCTATATGACTGCCATTTTGTCGGGAACACATTTCAATGCGTGTCTGCTGAAGAACTATAAAGAAGGAATATAAAGAAATACATGTTAGAACCATATATGTATGGAATGTATTATCTCTCCTATGTATGGAGACTTATAGGACACCCTGTACATTAGTACATCAGGAAATTGAATATAAGAAAATGCCTGGATTTACAGAAAAATGCAAAATGCGGAGGAAAATATTATAACAAATAATGATAAATCACTTACAAAAGGTTAAATTTAGGTTCTAGGTCTTAAAGGGTTAATCCTAATAATTCTGTGATGACAGACATACACATACACACTGATACACACATCTATTTGTACATTGCTTGATATTTTTGGTGTTTCAAAGTCAAAAGTTTTGTTATATCTACAGTACAATGGAGAAGACTTGATTTTAGTTTTTCTAGCCTTCGCCTAAAGTTGTGGCTAAAGTTTGGTGTATTTTGCCTGTGAAATATATGCATGTAAAATGTGAAAAAGCTCATGACAAATAAATATGGTTGGGAAGTGCATGAGAAACAAGGTGCAATGCAGTGATAAAAAACAAAAAAAACAACAACAACAAGAAAACAAGTCCTTGGGCAATTCAGATGGTGGAGGTGAGGAGCAGTGGGATGGGGGGTTTATGAGCGTCTACATTAGGACATCAGGAATTTAAATATAGGAAAATGCCTGGATTTACAGAAAAATGCAAAATGCGGAGGAAAATATTGTAACAAATAGTGATAAATCACTTACTAAAGGTTAAATTTAGGTTCTAGGTCTTAAAGGGTTAATCCTAATAATTCTGTGATGACAGACATACACATACACACTGATACACACATCTATATGTACATTGCTTGATATTTTTGGTGTTTCAAAGTCAAAAGTTTTGTTGTATCTACACTGGAGAAGTCTTGATTTTAGTTTTTCTGGCCTTCGCCTACAGTTGTGGCAAAAGTTTGGTATATTTTGCCTGTGAAATGTACACATCGATGGCCAAAAAACAACACCTCCTATCTGAAAAAATGCACTGTTTGAGAAATTTTTAAGTATCTTGTTTTTTCATGCACAAAATGCTGTGTAAAAAGTAATATAGCCCAACAACAATGCATTATTTGTTGGGTTTCATTACCCAGTATTATTCTGCAAGAAAACAGGCAGTTTTGTTTAATTTTCTCAACAAAGTACATTTTTCAGATAGGAAGTTTTGTTTTTTGGCCATCGAAAAAATGTGAAAAAGCTCACGACTTGGTAAAGAGTGTGTTTAACCCATAAAGACCCAATCTACTGATCTAAACTGTTTAATACCTGTTGATCCACTAATCCTATCAATACATATCAATAATTGGTGTAAAATACAGTTTGTCGTCTTTTCATGGTCATCAGATATGACCCATTTGGATGTTCAGAGGCTCTGTAGTTACCGTGGAAACACCATCATCTTCTACAACATTGATTCACCAGTAAAACCCATGGAGTTGGATCAATGACAGTGGATGGAGACACTTGTTTTTGCTTTCAGTTATTAATGTCTTTGTTGTTGAAAAAGTCACTTTTTCTTCAGTTTTCTCTGCTTCTCATGTAATAACCCTCAACCTATTCTAAGCTTTTATGAACATCAACATGATCGATTAATGAAATATAGGAAAATACATGATTTCCACTTTAAAAAACACCAAATGCAGAGGATGGTATTATAATTAACAGTGATAAATTGCTTAAAAAAGGTTAAAAAGAGAGAAACGTTTTTTTAGAGGAATTAACATAAAAGTCACAGTGGGTCTTTATAGGCTAAGGCATGACTTTGCGTTGGTTATTTTGCTTTCCAATTTTGCTTCCATTATTTTGCACGAAATGCTGTTTTTTTCAGCACTAATAAGCAAGAGTTTGCAAAGCACACGATCATTTCTAATTAATGTGTTGAGCTCGGTTCCCTACTGCTTAGGAAAGATGGTTCTAGCAGGGATTTCACTTTACTTTCCTCGCCATTAGCATGAATATTAAAAAGAGGGGCCCTCAGTCCCTTTGGGTTCTGGGAATGAATATAAACCCTGTATTTTCAGGCCAAAGCCGGCTGAGCTAGCAGCGCTTGTGTCCTGTGTATACCTTCCTTTGTGTCATGTCGTGTCCAAATCTTATGTTGCTATTTGGACCCTTGATCAGTCAGATCTTCAGTTCTGGCTGTCAGCTGTCTAAAGAATGCCTGAGTGCTCTGGAAGTATTTATCCAGAGCTGGAAGCAAAAAGAGAATGCTCATTAGAATTTTGAAGTGCTGCTGGATAATCTTAAAAAAAGTGGAAATGTGTTGAACTTCATGAACTGGAGAGACAGGGTTGTCGAGGTTGAAAATAAGGTTTTGATGAAAGCTGAAACACTTTACATGCATGTTTGGTCTTTTAAATAAGAGAGAGAAATAAGGGAAAAGGAAAACAAAAAAACTTACCATTTAATATTTTTGGTTGATTTTATTACCTGAATGTTTACTTTACTTAATAATAATAATAATAATAATAATAATAATAATAATAATAATAATAATAATAATGGATTGGATTTATATAGCACCTTTCTAGACACCCAAAGCACTTTACATTATTGACCCATTGTTCATTCGCTCTCACATTCTCCCTCTGGTGGTGGTAAACTACATCTGTAGCCACAGCTGCCCTGGGGCAGACTGACAGACTTACACAATTGTACTGACCAATCATATTTGTAAAAAAATAATGATTTTTAGATTTAACCTTCCTCTTGTGTTAGCTTTTGTTACCATCTCTTATGTTAATGGATCAGTTTTGACCCATGTCTTAAATCAGCTGTAAAACACACTGAAAACAATTATCTACCATCAAGTTTGTTTCTCATTTCTTGTTTACCTTGTTAGGCTTCATAATCCAAGAAAATATTGGTTTTAATATTTTTGGTGTGAGCCTCTGGGCCTTTTTTTGTCAGTATACCCCTCGATGTGCACTCTACAAGTCACCAACTCTATACGAAACTGACCTCACATGTGTGGACCAAGGTTATAATAGTTTTGTATGTTTCGTTATAGTTTAGTTTTAGTTAGTTTTGACTTTTTTTCTCTAATTCAGTTAGTTTTAATTAGTTTTAAAAGCAGGTTTGGTAGTTTTAATTAGTTTTTGTTTTTTTTCTAAATGCTTAGTTTTAGTTTAGTTTTAGTTTTTTCATATTTTTTATCTTTCTCACCGTCATATTCCAATAAATCCCAGTCTGCTGCTTTCTCCCAACTTCAGTCTCCATGTTGCCAGGTAACAACGACAAGTGACGAGAAGTGACGGACCATGAAGTGCCGCTAGCTAAAATTGCTCGAGCGAAATAAATCGATTTCATATCAGTCCGACACTGACAAAGACGAAAACGAAGGGATTTTTATCCATAATTTTTATACGTTTTAGTTAGTTTTGTAAGCTCACAATACAGTTTCAGGTAGTTATTGTTTTTTCTTTTAATTATAGTTTTTATTTATTTCAATTAATGAAAATGTTTTTTCAATTCTACTTTTTGTCATTTCGTTAGTTTTCGTAAATGATAATAATCTTGGTGTGGACATGCCCGTCTTTGCTTGTGCTGTTTTTTGTGCAGGTATACTGGATAAGTGGGCAAAATGAGAATCCCCAAAAGCTCACATGATTGGGAGAGGAGCTGACTGTGCATTGGCTGACAGTACACCAATGATTTCAGTTTTGGCTCTAATTATTGCTTTATGATCTTATTTTAATAACTGGGTAAAAATCGACCCTAACAATATAGAGGTCATATTTTCAACCAGAGCATTTCATAACTTTAGTGAAAAAAAAAAGAGTATTATTTTATTGAAATAGAGGTTCCAGACAAAGTAAAAAAAAGCCTTGATGCAATAAACAAATTTTATGTGGTTCTTTTATGCATTTAAAACCTAAAATGATAAAAGTAATAATGGATTAGATTTATATATCACTTTTCTTTGAACGCATACTCAAAGCGCGTACAGAGGATCCATTATTCATTCACTTTAACATTCTCACTCTGGTGGTGGTAAACGACACTGAACAAAAATATAAATGCCCCACTTTTGTTTTTGCTCCCATTTTTCATGAGCTGAACTCAAAGATCTAAAACTTTTTCTGTGTACACACAAGGTTTATTTCTCTCAAATATTGTTCACAAATCTGTCTAAATTTGTGTTAGTGAACACTTCTTTGCTGAGATAATCCATCCACCTCACAGGTGTGGCATATCAAGATGCTGATTAGACAGCAGGATTATTGCACAGGTGTGCCTTAGGCTGGCCACAATAAAAGGCCACTCCAAAATGTGCAGTTTTATCACACAGCACAATACCACAGATGTCACAAGTTTTGAGGGAATATGCAATTGGCATGCTGACTTCAGGAATGTCCACCAGAGCTTTTGCCTGTGAACTGAATGTTCATTTCTCTACCATAAACCATCTCCAAAGGGGTTTCAGAGAATTCATGAAGAAGACTGTGCGAGGAAAATGGTGGTCACACCAAGTACTGACTGGTTTTCTGACCCCCGTGGACCACCCAATACAGTAAAAGTGCACATTTTAGAGTGGCCTTTTATTGTGGCCAGCCTAAGTCACACCTGTGCAATAATCCTGCTGTCTAATCAGCATCTTGATATGCCACACCTGTGAGGTGGATGGATTATCTCAGCAAAGGACAAAGGAGAAGTGCTCACCAACACAGATTTAGACAAATTTATGAACAATATTTGAGAGAAATAGGCCTTTTGTGTGCATAGAAAAAGTTTTAGATCTTTGAGTTCAGCTCATTAAAAATGGGAGCAAAAACAAAAGTGGGGCATTTATATTTTTGTTCAGTGTACATTTGTAGCCACAGCTGCCCTGGGGCAGACTGACAATCCGCACCTACAGCCCCTCCGACCACCACTGAACATTCATACACCAGTGTGAGTAGCAGCACTGCAGGCAAGGAGGGTGAAGTGTCTTGCCCAAGGACACAACAGCACATGGACAGAGCGGGATTTGAACCGCCAACCCTTCAGTTATTGGACAACCCGCACTACAATCTGAGCCATGGCCACCCAAAATGAGTCAGTGCTGACCCTAACACAAGAGGAAGGTTAATGCTAGCAATACACTAAAAGAAACAGGATATTTTTACCACTGCTTTCATCACCTATTATTACACAACGTCATGTAAATGCTTCACTTTGTAAATGGAATTTGCTTTTTCATCTTAAGCTGATGACGGTCTGGGTGATCTGACCATAACACATTTCATCCTTCAGTCCAGAAAACCTCATGGCGTTTCTGTGCAGAACTGATGTAGGGTTTCCTCCTTGTGTTGTTGTGTTTCTGGAAGCAGCAATGGACTGTGTCAAATGACAGTGGTTTCCCAAAGTTCTCCTGAGGCCATGTAGCTATGGTCACCATGGTAACAGGACGTTTATGAAGCGGTGTCGTCTGAGGTCGCACACATTCAGCAGTGGCTTCTGACCTTAACCTTTATGAGATTTCCCCAGACTCTTTCACAATAATATGTACTGTGGATGGTGAAAGACTTACATTCTTTGTAATTTTGCACTCATTGATTCTCTCACACAGTTTGGCACCGAGTGTTGTGCTATGACCCATGCATGCAAAGTCTAAGCCTAACTCTACAGTAAGCTGACTGTACTTTTATCAGTTAAATAAGTCAATTAACAAGTCTTGCATTTTACTTTTAGTATAGTTTAAAGCATGTTTTCAACTTATCTGGCTGTTAGATTGTCCTCAGTGTCTAATGTAATTTATATGGCGTTGAAGTTATGTTAAGTTATGTGTTAAAGGCATGATATAGGGATGTAACGATATGAAGATTTCATATCACGGTTATTGTGACCAAAATATTACGGTTATTATTATTGTGGTATTATTGAAATTGTACTCAAAATGTAGGCACAATGTACCTTCTGTTGGCAGAAACATTCAAATATTAACCCTTAGTGGTCTGAGCCTATTTTGTCTGTTTTTCCGAAATTTTGATTTTACCTTTATATACTATATAAACAAATGTTTACTGTACCCATGTTTGGGATCTGTTTTTTTGAGCCCAACTTCATCTATATCATCTGCCTATTATTTTTTTTGCTTTAACCTACTACAAAAACATAAAATGACAGAAAGCACAAAAAAGTAAAATAAAATCTGATTTGAAAAATATATATAATTTATTGCATGAATAACACAAAGATGCTTAACGAACCTTTTCAAAGAATTTAAAAGTGAATATTGGTTTCAAATATTAGGAATATAAAATCAAACTTGAAATAAATTAAAACTATACTCAAATATTTGACATAACAGCAGATCTTTACATAGGGTTTTTTCCCCTTAAAGTGCGGTAATCAAACACAGTTATTATGATAATTAGAATTTAAACGGTAATACTAACCGTCTGCAATTTTACCACAGTTTATTGTTATACCGGTAATCGTTACATCCCTAGTATGATATGATGAACTTTATTTCAAACAATAGGAAGGAACAAATGAAAGGCAAAGAGAAACCATGAATTTAAAGAGAACACTCCAGAACATCAAACCAAAAAAGAACACAATGTACAACTGCCTCATTGTGGCTCCTCAACAACACTTTACATCCGAAATGGAGTAGGAAGAAACCAAGCTTATATTTACCTACCCCAATTTTACATGACCAATATATACAGTCCATAAAAAAAAGAACAGGTCAGCACTGAGTTACTGAAAAAGAGCTCAGGTTATAATGTACCACAGAAAACAGAATACAGCCGTGTTTCTTTCTTCAAACACTTCCACCATCCTGGGTTAAACTGCTGTTCCTCACCCTTACGTTTCTTTAAAAATGTTATTTTATATATTCCTTTAAACTGATTTATGTTTTTTACTTTGCTTTAATCCATCTCTTAGACTGTTCCATAATTTAACCCCTGTGATTGAAACACACATCCTTTTTTATAGTTGTTCTGACAAATTCCATAGTTTACTTGGAAGTAATCTATGTCTTGCTTTAAATATTAGTTGTGCTGTTTTAACCCTTTGATGCATGAATTATGAGAACCTTAGTCAAGATTTTTTTCTTGAGTGTTTTTATTCCTCTTTAGGCATGAAAAAAACAATGACATTGAATTTTTCCTAATTAACCTATTTTTCACAGAGTTACAAAAATGTCCACTTATTTGGACACCATGTGTTTAATTTTTGAAGCAAAGAAACATGTATTTAAAACGCAATATCAGAAAGTGTGAAAACTATGAAACAAAAGCATTTTTGATGCAAGTATTCTGATGTTTTCTCACGTTTTATCATATTCTAATACTAGTTCTTACTCACTTCATGGAGATAGTATTAAAAAAAAATTTGTTTTTAGAAAACTTTTAATTACAGTCTAATAACAACTAGCATTTGATTTACCCTCAATCATGTTACTGCAGATTAAGTTTATCAAGAACATAAAGTTACAGTAATTGTATGAATGTCAGTGTATTATGGGATGGTACTTGAGCATCCACTGTGTCAGCTGATATGGAACTAAAACAACAAAACCCATGAATATAGAAGAGAACAGCTGGAGTGACCAGTATGTCTGAAAGGGTTAGAATGGAAATTATAGAGTTTGTAATCTTAGAAAAAGTTCATTTGTATGATCTCTATTGTATTATTGTATTATTTACATTACTTGTATTGTGCATATATATATATATATATATATATATATATATATATATATTTTTTTTTTTTTTTTTTTTTTAATTCTCTTTACTTCTTCGTTCCATTGTTGGTTGTTTGTGGGATGCTCATCGTGATGGGTCAGTGTGTTTTTCTTGTACTGCTGCTTCAGTAACGAAACAATTTCCTGCAAAGGATCAATAAAGTATCTGTCTGTCTGTCTGTCTGTCTGTCTGTCTGTCTGTCTGTCTGTCTGTCTGTCTATCTATCTATCTATCTATCTATCTATCTATCTATCTATCTATCTATCTATCTATCTATCTATCTATCTATCTATCTATCTATCTATCTATCTATCTATCTATCTATCTATCTCTATTATCCTGTATTGGTCTAATGACAGTCAGGTATATTCTACGTTCACCACAAACACTCCCAGGGTCTGTCCTCTAGGTCATGTTTTAAACACGTGTTCTACAGTCTGCTTCTTTTTCTCTTTCTTTAATTATCTCTACATCAAATAAAAGAAAAACACAACAAGAGAAAAAACATGCAAATCTACAAAAAAAGTTATTTTAGTGTCTTTGTGTCCTTTGTTTAGAGGGATGTTTTGGCCTGAAATATTCTGTTTCCGTTGTGTCCAAAGGTGTGGATGGATGCTGGAACCCAAATATTTTTCTCGTATGCCATCTGTCTGGGCTGCCTCACTGCCCTTGGAAGCTACAACAAATATAACAACAACTGTTACAGGTACTGCAAGGACTCATAATGCAGTTTACTACTGGGTAGATTTGTGTTCCTACTCTGTGGTTTTGTATTTCAGGTTTTAATTTGAAATCACTTTTGGTTTATATTTCAAAGAAGGAACATTTTATTAGTCTTATCACGACTTTTATCTACATACTGTAGACCACGAGTGTCAAACATATGGCCCACGGGTCAAAACCAGCCCACCAAAAGGTCCATTCCAGCCCCTGGGATGAATTTTCAAAATGCAAAAATTAAACAGAAGATATCGACAATTAAAGATGTTAAAATCATTTTAGTTCAGGGGTCACGTAAACACCAATATGTTCTCAAGTGATTCCAACCAGTAAAATACCAAAATAAATCCCAAAAATAATGACAAGTCCAATTTTTTTCTCTTTGTTTTAATGTAAAGAAGTTAACCCTCCGGTATTTCATCCAGCAAGGCCCTTACTAAGCACCAAGCGTGCCTTTTCAGCACACTTGTGGAATAATGTCAAAACATTTTTTCATACAGTTTGTTTTTAATTCTTTTACACTTTTTTTCTTTTTCATCAACTTGAGCCATAAATAAAAATATCAAATACTCAATAATTGTCACATTTTGTAACCCTTTAAATGCCGTGTTTGTAATGTAAACAAACCATTTTTTTGGATGCAAAAAACACAAAAGAATATGTTTTTCAATATGCTACATAAAAAAATGGATCACATATTATTTGATTTTTGCAGCCTGGCACAATGATTAACTCCAGCACTGGTTAATTTGCATGATTATTTTTGGTGCTAGGTCAAATGTTCAAAAATACTAGCATCTGTCACCAAGTGTGAAAAAAAGGCACACCTATAAATCAAACTATTAAATATTATATATTGATTTATTTTTCTGCTCTAATTTGATTTTATTTTTGTAAATCAAGCTCAGCCCAAATCATACATATCAAATGGAAAAAACAGTGCGTTTTAGGCACACATGGGAGACAGATGCTAGTCTTGTAATTTTCTTTTGTTTACAATGTGCAAATTTTACTTGGTGGCCCGAATTTTAAAGATCATGCAAAAATGAACAACTTTTGAATTCAAACCTTATTTAAATTGTGAAAAATAATATGAAGTTTTTTAAAACGAAGTGCAAAGTGTACCTAAAAGGCGCACCCGGATACCGGAGGGTTAAATTACATGAAAAATGTTTATATTTACAAACTAACTTTTCACAGAAAATTGGGAATAATATGCACAATCATGTACAACTTGAAATGTCAGAAGAAAAATAAGTGCAATTTTAACAACATTATTCATGTTACTAAATGTTTTTTTTTTATATTTGTAGATCCACTGTGATCTGCAAGTTGTAATGCACATGTGTAAATGATAAACTCAGGTGTAATATTGCTAAAATTGCACTTATTTGTCTTGAGAAATTTCAGGTTGTTCATGTTATTCACATATTTTTTAAGCATAGTTGTAAATGTAAACATTTTCATATTGTAATTTTACTATTTTCACTCTAAAAAAAAAAAAAAAAGAGAAAAAAATTGAAGTTGTCATTATTTATAGATGATTATGTTGTTATTTTACCGGTCTGACCCACTTCAGATTATATTTGCTGAGTGTGGTCCTCGAACTAAACGTGAGTTTGACACCCCTGCAGTACACTGAAGACTGTTGCCTAAAACTCTTTGCTTATTAAATTGAACGGCCATAATTTCATGTCTCCCTTTCTGTTTTGTTTCCAGGGATTGCCTGTCTCTCTGTTTCCTAAACAGTGGCACCAGTTTCATTGCAGGCTTCGCCATCTTTTCTATCCTGGGTTTTATGTCATATGAGCAGAACGTGCCCATCTCAGAAGTGGCTGAATCTGGTTAGTAATTTTTAACTGTGTATAAATCAACACCAAATATGCACTGTCATAGAATATTTGCCTTAATATGAACAGTAAAAGAAGCAATTTTGAATATAGGGGGTGATTTTTTTGTTGTAGCCACTAAAGCCTATGGATATTTCAGCTATATATAATTTATTGGATAACAATTTACAGTGCATTTTGAAACCTGGTACATGGATGAAGCTTTAAGGGTATAATTAAAGATATCAAAGATTTTTCAGTTCAAACAAATGTGTTACAAAATCAGTTCTGTCAATTTCAAACAACCTGCATTTACAATGTGTTTGAAAGATGCTCAGTATGAAACAAAGACCCTGACCTTTGACCTTTGTTGTCAAAATCTTTACAGTTAATCCATGAGTCCAAGTCAATATTTGTACCATAGTTCAAGCCCAGATGTTTCTGTGATATCACATTTTTAGTGTAAGATGTAGGACAAATGTAAGATATAAGAGGTGCATTGTAAAAACATCTGAACAAATGTAGAATTAGAATGCTCAATCAGTTGTGTATACGAGCCTGTATTCATAATCTGTTATCACATAGTTGTCTACTATGAGTTATGGATTTTTTATGTGCAGACACAATAACAGACCTGTGGCCTTTGCACTGCAAAAATCAAATA
This sequence comes from Sphaeramia orbicularis, assembly GCF_902148855.1. Classification (NCBI taxonomy): domain Eukaryota; kingdom Metazoa; phylum Chordata; class Actinopteri; order Kurtiformes; family Apogonidae; genus Sphaeramia; species Sphaeramia orbicularis. The sequence continues at coordinate 45,282,106 of NC_043962.1, read as the reverse complement.
TAATAATATTTTTTTCGTTTCTTGTCAAAATATCTCATCACACTTAAAATAAGACATAATCACCTAAAGAGTAACTTTTCGGTGAGATATAAGAACTTATTTTTAGACAACAGATCTTGAAAATCTTATTTAAGAAATCTTAAGATAATTTTCACTTGTTCCATTGGCAGATTTTTTTTTTGGCTTAATTCAAGATTTTTTTTTTACTTAATTCAAGCAAAAAAAAAAAAAAAATCTGCCAATGGAAAAAGTGAAAATTATCGAAGATTTTGATTTTTGCAGTGGGATGTTTGGTTCATGTCATCAGTTTATCTTTCATTTCAAGTGAAGAAAAGAAAATTTGTGCAAAATTCAACTTCACTCTTGTGCTTGTAAGAATGGAAAAAAACATGAGGTTATAACAACCTTAATCTTTGATTTCTGACCAACGAAACCTTTTCAGTTTACCTCTGTGTCCAAGTAGATGCTGGTGCTATGAACCATTTTCTCAAACTATTCCTGAGATATCATATTTTAAATGTAATGAGGAATGATGGAAAAATATGTGCCATGGACCCGTCTAAAAAAATTAATTATGTATGTTTTTTAAGCTGGCTCTAGGCCTGTGTTATTGCTGATGTAATGGCTACTGTAGAACTTAGTGTGTTGAAGTGTTTTTACAAGTGATACTGTATGTTATGTACAGTTGCCGAAAAAATTATTAGACCAATTTCTTGTTCATTTTAATGCCTGGTACAACTAATGGTACATTTATTTAGACAAATATAATGATGACAACAAAAACAGCTCATAAGAGTTTAATTTAACCCTTTAACATTAGCCACATCATATTTGATGCATGAGTTTTAAAGCCCTCTACATGATAAGTGTGATGTTTTTTTCCTTGAAAAACCCGATGTATACAATTAAATACATGCAATACATGGATAATCCATCAGGGGGAAGAATCCGTTCATTAATGAGGAAGGAGGCAGAACTTTGCCAATTTTGAAAAGGAATTACCAATTTATTAGACATGTTTGTGTTATATTATGTTTTTGTTCAAAAATAATAATATTTGAGCACTGAGACTTGATGTATCAAATATGATACAAAACTGAAACTCATACATGGAAATTGATATTTAAAAAAATGTTTTTGGTTGTTCAGAAGGACCAATAAAGGCTCCAGTTTCAAAGAACTAGAATTTTCTGTCAATGATTTGATGGTTCAGGCTTTACAGGGTTAAGAGCTGATATCTATCCATTTTCCATGGTTTTCTTGATAGTAACAAAAATCACTTCAGTTCTTACATCAATGGCTATGGCAAAAACAGCGCTTTAAGGCATTCCATGTTTTCTTTTCTGTCTGTTTTAGTCACATGATACACACAGGAGTTAATACTTGATTGCATAACCATTGTTTTTGAAGACTTTTGATGGTCCAATATTTTTTTCCGCGACTGTATGTTCACTGTCATTATCTCTGAGGTTTTACTTAAACTTTCAATTGTATCACAAACATTTCTACAGTAATAATATGACCAGGGCCAGATTAACACTTCATTGTACCCGGGGCAACAATATTCAAGGGCCCCATCATCACAACCCCAGGATCCCTATAATCTGGCAAAATACAGAATAAATTCCAGGAATATATGTAAATATACCCCATACTTCAATATCTAACTATCATCAAATGCATTTTGATGTACAAATGTGTACATGCTCGTAGAACTACAAGTGCACCACTATAGCCTCTTGTCAAGGCCACTCACTTGCATATGCTGATATGAAAACAAAACACATTAGCATCAGTATAATCTAAAATTGATCCACTACATTAGAAAGAGAGGGAAGTGTCCTCCATCTTCACAAAAAATAAATAAGAAACCAGATATTTTCGTTATGCCCGAGCTACCCAGGGCCCTTCAGAGGTTGCGGGCCCCTGGGCAATTGCCCAGTTGCCCATATGGTTAATCCGGGCTTGAATATGACCAATGATGAGCATAAAGGATAAATGGTATCTGTACTCTTTCTAACCCAGGTCCTGGCTTGGCCTTCATAGCTTACCCTCGTGCTGTGTCCATGATGCCGTTCTCTCCTCTATGGGCCTGCTGCTTCTTTATTATGATAGTATTTCTGGGACTAGACAGTCAGGTGAGACCAAATATGCACCCCATACACACACAACATACAAGCAAGTCATATACACACAAATTTGTAACATGTGTGTCTGTCATGTTTAGTTTGTGTGTGTGGAGAGCCTGGTGACAGCCATGGTGGACATGTATCCCTCTACCTTTCGCCGTAAAAACCGCAGAGAGCTCTTCATACTGGCAGTGGCAGTGATATCCTTTCTTTTCGGCCTCATCATGTTGACTGAGGTTGGTCATGTATCATTATCACATTTGAATAGTTTTACAATCGAAAAGTTTCAAAGTTTGTTGTTTGAAAGCTGATTTTTCATAATTAATTCTGAACCATCATAGTAGCAAGGCTCAATATTACAAATGAGATAAATGTATGACATGAGGCTGTGACAGAGTAAATGTCTAATGCTCCATAAATTGTGCAATATAGTTTAGTGTATACAGTGTGTAGTGTTTTTTGTTTGTCTGTTATTGTTGTTAATTTATTATTATTATTATTATTATTATTATTATTATTATTATTATTATTATGCTATGTCTTACTTACTTACTTACTGTTTATTTTTGTTTGTTTTTTTTTGTTGTATAGTCATTGCATTACTATTTTCTGATAAAATTTCTTATGCTGTACATTTGGTGTGAGAGCTTTGCCCAAGAAATCAATAAAGTTCTATGAAATCTAATCTAATCTAATCTAATTTAATTTAATCTAATCTAATATTATCTAGTCTAATCTAATCTAATCTAATATAGTCTAATCTAATCTAATATTATCTAGTCTAATATAATCTAATCTAGTCTAATCCAATCTAATATTGTCTAGTCTAATCTAATATAATCTAGTGTAATCTAATCTAATAATATCTATTCTAATCTAATCTAATCTAATCTAGTCTAATATAATCTAATATTATCTAGTCTAATCTAATCTAATATTATCTAGTCTAATCTAATGTAATCTAATCAAATCTAATCTGATATTATCTAGTCTAATCTAATATAATATAATCTAATATTGTATAATCTAATCTACTCTAATATTATCTAGTCTAATCTAATCTAATCTAATCTAATATTATCTAATCTAATCTAATCTAATATTATCTAGTCTAATCTAATCTAATATAGTCTAATCTAACCTAATCTAATATTATTTAGTCTAATATAATCTAATCTAGTCTAATATAATCTAATATTATCTAGTCTAATCTAATTTAATCTAGTGTAATCTAATCGAATATTATCTATTCTAATCTAATCTAATCTAATCTAGTCTAATATAATCTAATATTATCTAGTCTAATCTAATCTAAAATTATCTAGTCTAATCTAATCTAATATTGTCTACTCTAATGTAATCTAATGTAATCTAATCTAATATTATTTAGTCTAATCTAATCTAATCTATTATTATCTTGTCTAATGTAATGTAATCTAATGTAATCTAATCTAATCTAATCTAATCTAATCTAACAAAAGCAGTGAACCTATGAAACCTGCTGCCAACATAAATAGTGGATTTTTCCAATGTCAGGTCGTTTATTCACTGGAAAAGTCTTCGCTGCACAAAATCAATGGGTAGTTTAACAAAGCATTGTTGCTTTCATCTTCATTTGATGCCTGTTGTGTTTTTGTAGTTATGTTTGAGACGGTTTCTGTCCCCGTAGGGTGGCATGTATATCTTCCAGCTCTTCGACTACTACGCAGCCAGTGGGATGTGCCTGCTCTTCGTGTCTATCTTCGAAACTGTTTGCATTGCTTGGATTTATGGTGAGTCTATTAGTCAGGCTATTCAGAAAGGCATAATGGGGCAATTTACAAGACAAAGGCTTTATTCTCACAAGGCACTATTCATTCTCACACAGTCTCCATAGCATCAGTCCATTACAAAACATCCAGATTTTTTTGTTATTATTGTTGTCTGTTGGACACACATAAACTTGGGAAGAAGTGGTATTTCAAGCAAATGGTTTACTGTAATTTTCCAGTTTGGGACAAATAAATAAAGTACATCTATCTATCTATCTATCTATCTATCTATCTATCTATCTATCTATCTATCTATCTATCTATCTATCTATCTATCTATCTATCTATCTATCTATCTATCATCCACCCACCCACCCATCCATCCATCCATCCATCCATCCCACAGAAGCTGAATAAAGGCACCTGAAAATAAAGTAAATTAACCCTTTCATGTATGAACTATAAGAATCTTAATCAAGATTTTTTTTCCTGAGTGTTTTCATTCCTCTTTAGGCATGAAAAAAGCAGTGCGACTGAAAATTTTCCTACAAACCTATTTTTCATGGAGTTGCAAAATGTCCACTCAGCTGGACACCATGAGTTTAAATTTTCAAGCTAAGAAACATTTTTTGAATTTATTTAATTATTTTATTTTCCTTTAACATGTATTTACTGATATAGTGGGTGAAAACTATTAAATAAAAACATTTTTAATGCTCCTAATCAGACGTTTTCTCACATTTTAACGTACTCCAATACTAGCCACTACACACTTCATGGAGATTATAGGGGAAAAAACCCTTTTTCTTCAAAAAACAAAACTGTTAATTACAGTCTAATAACAATAACAAGCAATTAATTTACACTCAAACATGTTACTGTAGATCGGGTTTATCAAGAACAACAAAGTCACAGTAATAGTATGAATTGCAGTCTATGGGGATGATACATTAGCGTCTACTGTGTTGTCTGATATGGAACTAAAACAACAAAATTCATGAATATACAAGAGAACAGCTGTAGAATAACTGTCCACTGTAGTGACCACTATGCATGAAAGGGTAAAACAGAGGTTATAGTTGTGAACTTTCAGCTTCTTTCATTCATTTTTTTTTTTTTATCTATGCTGCTGAACAGATTGAATCCTGACATAATAAATGAAGGTTAGATATTAATAATAAACGCCGCTCCTCCATTTCCCACATCTTTTCCTGATTATAGGTGCCGACCGTTTCTATGACAACATCGAGGATATGATTGGCTATCGCCCTGGGCCTGTCATCAAATACTGCTGGCTTTTTTTCACCCCTGCAACATGCTTTGTGGGTATCACACTCATTCAAGACACTGATGTTGGCTCCTTAGATTAGAATATGAGCGCCCTCTGATGGCCAATGTTGAGAATGCATTTCAATCAAACAGTTATACTTCTTAAAATTGAAGTTTATGTTTTCTATAGAGTCAGAGATCATCATAAACTACAGTAAACCATTACTAAAATTAAATCTGAAATCTCTGTATCTGTTTCCAGGGTACCTTTGCTTTCTCCTTAATCAAATACTCACCTCTGAAGTACAACAATGAATATGAATATCCATGGTGGGGTCACGGTATTGGCTGGATCCTGGCCCTGTCCTCGATGCTGTGTATTCCTCTATGGGCGGCATTTAAACTGTACAACACACCTGGGACACTCAAAGAGGTAATAGAACTGTCAGCACCAACACTACCTTATCATTTCACATCATTACAAAGGAATTAATCAAGAAAAAACAATCGTGTCATAATAGGTATATTGTAGTACTATTAGTAGATGGTCAAATTAGGATTTTTTTTTTTTTTTAGTATTAGTATCAGATGTATTTACCCACATGTCTACATAGTTGTTCACTGCTGGTTTCATGACCAATATTTTAACACATTTACATGAGCCTAACATTTTCCAAGCAGATGTTTCTTCTAAAAGTCTTGCAGAATAAAATTATATTATACTGGAAAAGAGGATGATAATAGGACAGTGTTTTTCAACCTTGGGGTCAGGACCCCACGTGGGGTCGCCTGAAATATCTAGTAATTGATAAAAAAAAAAAAAAAAAAAAATACTAATAAAAATATATGGTGAGTTGAGAGAGACAATCATAAACTGTGAGTCTGAAACTGAAGCACTGTGGTACTGTGTATCTTTCAAATGTTCATTGTGGTCGGTTTCAGATGCTGCAGCTCTTTCATAACTCATAGTTTGAGTTCTTGTTTGTTCAGTATTAATTATCAGCCTTGTAAATCCAAGCTGGACTGATTGTACATATCCTGACCAAGGAAAATAAAATTCTCACTTTGTGCAGTAATCTACACCTGGCTTTTCTGCCTCTGTCCATAATAATATACATTATATAGATTAAATGTCATCTAAAATTAACATTTATTTGCAACATAGTATAGCAAATTACTACATGATCAAAAACTAATAAATTTAGCACAAAATGTCTCTGTTTTGAACGTCTGGGGTCACCAGAAATTTGTGATGTTGAAATGGAGTCATGAGACGAAAAAGGTTGGGAACCACTGTTATAGGAATTCATTGTATGTAGAGAGAAATATAATTTCAGTCAATCAATCAATCAATCAATCAATCAATCTTTTTTTTTTTTATATAACACCACATCATAACAAAAGTTATCTCATAACACTTCACATTTAGAGCTGGTCTAAACCAGGCTCTTAGTTGGAAGGATGGTTTGGTATATCACCATCGTAATCATGGCATTTTTTTATTTATTTATTTTTTTTATTCTGTGTTTGTCTGACATTAAAATGGATCTAAAACCTGCAGACATACCTGTAGTCATGCAATATGAAACATATGGGGATATTCTATGAAACCTCCAGAATCATAAGACTCATCTTGAATTTTTTTTTTTTTTTCTCCATTTTGAACACTGGTCTTCAAGCAAAATACTTCCAAAATAAAAGTGGTGAAACTACTATATTTCTAAATTTGGGTCACTAATAAGGAAAAAAATAGGTCAAAAGTGCTATTTGGCTATAGCTTTCAACATACTGTATTGGGTCAAAATTAGAAATTCTGTGAATCAATGGCAGAATTGGTTTATATTCAAAAGGAGCCCTTATCTCTGAGCCACCAGATATACTTTCAGACACTGTTTTTTCATTAAAATACATTCACTTTTTAGATTTCACCTAGTATAAAATTTACAAAATCTGTTAAACAAATGAAACTTAATCATATACACTATATTGCCAAAAGTATTTGCTCACCTGCTTTGACTCGCATATGAATTTCAGTGCCATCCCATTCCTAGTCTATGTGGTTCAATATGACGTGGGTCCACCCTTTGCAGCTATAACAGCTTCAACTCTTCTGGGAAGGCTGTCCACAAGGTTTAGGAGTGTGTTCATGGGAATTTTGGACCATTCTTCTAGAAGCGCATTTGTGAGGTCACACACTGATGTTGGACAGAAGGCCTGGCTCTCAGTCTCCGCTCTAATTCATCCCAAAGGTGTTCTATGGGGTTGAGGTCAGGACTCTGTGCAGGCCAGTCCAGTTCATCCACACCAGACTCTGTCATCCATGTCTTTATGGACCTTGCTTTGTGCACTGGTGCACAGTCATGTTGGAAGAGGAAGGGGCCAGCTCCAAACTGTTCCCACAAAGTTGGGAGCATGGAATTGTCCAAAATGTCTTGGTATGCTGAAGCATTCCCAATTCCTTTCACTGGAACTAAGGGGCCAAGCCCAGCTCCTGAAAAACAACCCCACACCATAATCCCCCCTCCACCAAACTTTACACTTGGCACAATGCAGTCTGACAAGTATCGTTCTCCTTGCAACCGCCAAACCCAGACCCGTCCATCAGATTGCCAGATGGAGAAGCGCGATTGGTCACTCCAGAGAAGGTACCTCCACTGCTCTAGAGTCCAGTGGCGGCGTGCTTTACACCACTGCATCCGGTGCTTTGCATTGCACTTTATGATGTACGGCTTGGATGCAGCTGCTCGGCCATGGAAACCCATTCCATGAAGCTCTCTGCACACTGTTCTTGAGCTAATCTGAAGGCCACATGAAGTTTGGAGGTCTGTAGCAATTGACTCTGCAGAAAGTTGGCGACCTCTTTGCACTATGCACCTCAGCATCCGCTGACCGCGCTCCGTCAGTTTACGTGGCCTACCACTTCGTGGCTGAGTTGCTGTCGTTCCCAAACACTTCCACTTTCTTATAATACAGCTGACATTTGACTGTGGAATATTTAGGAGCGAGGAAATTTCACGACTGGATTTGTTGCACAGGTGGCATCCTATCACAGTTCCACGCTGGAATTCACTGAGCTCCTGAGAGCGACCCATTCTGTCACAAATGTTTGTAAAAGCAGTCTGCATGCCTAGGTGCTTGATTTTATACACCTGTGGCCATGGAAGTGATTGGAACACCTGATTCTGATTATTTGGATGGGTGAGCCAATACTTTTGGCAATATAGTGTATCTTGCAAACATGAGCCAACCAGCACTTTGTCATTTGTGTCCCAGTGCATCTTGTAAAGTTTATACCTGATTCTGGATTAGTATCTTAAACTTGGCTAAGGATCATTTCCTGTTAAACACCATGTCATCTACCCTTCTAATATCTGGTATTACTGTCAGGAAAAGCAAACTGCTCAACAAAAATGTTTATGTGATCGTCCTCATGACAAATACTCAAACATTATGACACAAACCATATTTGTTTTTGTTTTTTTCAGCGCCTTGCTCTCCTCACGACTGCTTCCAGTGAGTTACCCAAGACAAAGCTGGAACAGGAGAGGCTGGTGGCCGTGTATGGTGCAGAAGGTGACACCCTCCATCAGAAAGCACCTCCCACTAAGGACGGTTACTTCCCTGTTGATGAAAAAGAATCTCATTGCTAGAATCAGTGCCTTGACGGGGTCCGGTGTCACTCCTTGGCAGTGAATTTCTGCCTGGCCCCATACCAAGAATACCTCACCAGATAAGGTAGATAAAACAGGCCCAGATGCAGACTAAGACTCACCTGACCTGTAACTCCTGATCTGCTGCTGGAGCTTTCATTTTTGTACTGTGCCTTCAACATTTAATGGCATCACTGTCTTTACATCCCCTTTGGGAGACTTGGTGACCATTGCATTTACCATTGGCTGTGTCATATGTACCTTTGGAAAAAAAAAAAAAAAGGCGTTCATAGTTTTTACACAGTGGCTAAGAATCTACTTTTGATCATGTTTGCTTTCTAAGGAAGCATTTCTTCTGTTGTGGACATGTTCAGGGTTGAATCAGTCAAAAAGGACATTCCAGTTATTCATTACATCTAACTGTCTGCTTTAGTTGCATCACATGTGTTGCATAACATGTGAGCACAGATGAATTCATGCTAAATGCTAACTTGAGTTTTTAGATGCACACCCTGAACACGAGTGCATTTTGTTGTGACTTTATTACAGTCATGGTAGCAGCACTTTTTCATTGTATTGTATCTCAGGTGAAATATCCTGACAATACCATTGTGCTTGAGAATGCAAGAAAGACTTCTGCTGAACTGATCAAAATTCAACAATTACATTTCACTGTCTTATTTGATATTAATGTTATGTCTTCATTTGCTTTAATGACAGTTTTGCAGAGTTGCATAAAGATGTTATGTATGAGTAGTCTACTGAGTAATCAAATCAATGACATAATTCTTATTTAGTCTCAGTTTTGCCTTGTCTTTACTGAATCTTTGAAATTAATTGAATTAAACTGTAGCACTTAATGAAACAATTATACCTCTTAGATAAAATGATCAACCCAGGCGTCATACATTCCAAAAAAGAAAATAACTGTCCTTTTTGTTTAAGGAACATGCTGTAAGCCTATGTTTCTATAGATGTTGACATGAATATATAATTAGTGATATAGGAAATGCTTTTACATTTGTAACTTTTGTATGCTAAAAATATTTTTATGACTGTATAAACATGCCATCATTATCAGTTGCATTGAATGTATTTTCATATATACACGCACACGCATTTATATATATACATTTACAGTATATATATTATGTACAAGAAATCAGATTTACATGTGTTACTGTGCATCATTTTTGATCTGTCTTTTAGCAATAGAGTCACCATATATAATGAAATATCCTAAAATAACACCACATTGTCTTCGTCTGATTTTTTTCTCTAAGAAAATTAAAATATTGAATTATAATGTTTAAGTCTTTTTATTGTACATGTCATTTAATGTGCAATCATCAAAAATGTGTGCATTTTTATACTGTTGTTATGCCTGTGGTTTTTAATGGAGGTTTCTTTTCTTTTTCTACTTCTTTTAAATATCTTTGACATGCACTTCAATGGCTTTATTTCCAAGGTCCTCAAACCTTCATATCATCAGAATGCTTGCTGTGTTATGTCAGAATAAGGATTCATGACGTTATTCCAGAACTGATATTTTAAAGGTATTGCTATAACAGTAGCTTTTAGCCCGAGGAAACAGCAAAGTACTCAGAAAATGTATATTATCAGGAATTGCTGGTGAAGTTCCTTTTATAAAATGAAGTAATATGTTTCAATGAATGTTACTTAAATTTTAAAGCGTCATCAGGTTGGAATGCAGTTCGAAACTGTTGCAGGATATTTGCAAAGTTCAATTTTATTTTAATGCTGTAATATTATAACTTTCGATATTATAACTGATCTCTGTTACATAATTCAGGCTAAATGTAGCTCTCAGATCAAATGTTTTGAAGGTAATTCCACCTATGTGGATCTTGTTTTATCTGGGCTCTTTGTTGTTTTTTTTTCTTTCATCTCTTTTCAAAAGGATAAGATCATGTTCTCCAAGTCACTGTGGGAGATTCTCCTGCAGAACAATACTGCAGCAGCCAAAAGAAAAAAATGCAGTGGACTGAGGGCTTCAAAATAAATGCAATGTATTCAGTGCTTTCTTACTATTAAATTAAAGTGGAAAAAATAAAATAAAATAAAATAATAATAACAATAATAATGATGATGATACTACTACTATTACTACTACTACTACTACTACTACTACTACTAATAATAATAATAATAATAATAATAATAATAATAATTAGAAGAAGAAGAAGAAGAAGAAGAAGAAGAAGAAGAAGAAGAGGAAGAAGAAGAAGAGTTAATGTTACCACTTAATATCAGTTTTTAGACTACTGAATACATCAACATCATCTCACACGTACAGAATGCTTCTTTTGTGCCTGTGCAGTCATACAAAGTCTATGCACCCTCCGTAAGTGAATTACATAATTGTTAAAATTAAATATAACATATTCAAAAGCAAAAAAAAAATCACAATGCAGCTAATGGTACCAGTTTGGATAAAACATACGTACATACAGACAGACATAAGTAAATATTATACAGTGAACCTAAATGGTCTGAGGTTTGACCATAAGATGCCTACAAATTCATGTAAAAAATAGATACTGATAGTGTGTGGTTACATAAGAATCATATTTCCTTTCTGTAAATATGAGAAGTGATACCTTGAAAGTACTGACTCATTACTTTAATAATAAATATACCAGAGATCCATTTCCAGCTCCAAAAGTAAACTTTAAAAAGTCTTCAGAATTTTTATGATTTTCTTGGTGATCCTCCAAAAAGTTTCCCCAAACATCACCTTGTGCCTTTAGAGAATGATAATGTAAACAGCACAAATCACATGGAATGTTATTTTTAATTCTGATCCGGTAGACTTCCACATGTGGTCCTGAATCAGATACAGATCTGATGCATCGCAGAATTTGACCAGTCATATTAGAGTTGACAGAATATTACTTTAATGTCACTAAAGATTGAGGTTCATCACAACTTTGCCTTCAAAGCAGTGAAAGAAATCACTGCAGTAAATGAAACATGCACATAAATAAAGCTGTGAAATAAATCCAAAAACATAATAGTTACAGCAACACTTATAACATCATTTTAGCCATTTTTGGAGTAACACAAGTTTGGTTTTCATTGAATTTACTGTCTTGGTTTTTCTTTTTAAAACTCTACATGTTTCTGAGGTACATTAAAGAACAATTAGAAGCACTGCATTGGTTTCAAAGACTTTTATTGACAAAGAAATCACATTTAATCAAAGAATCCATTCATGTCATTCCCTTAACTTTTGGCCACGGCTGTACAGAGTTTTAAGTGAGATTCAGATGCAACAAGATAAGGTAAGGTAGGACAAGGTAAGGCAAGGCAAGGCAAGGTAAGGTAAGGTAAGGTAAGGTAAGGTAAGGTAAGATAGGATAAGATAGGATAAGATAGGATAAGATAAGATAAGATAAGATAAGATAAGATAAGATGAGATGAGATGAGAAGAGAAGAGAAGAGAAGAGAAGAGAAGAGAAGAGAAGAGAAGAGAAGAGAAGAGAAGAGAAGAGAAGAGAAGAGAAGAGAAGAGAAGAGAAGAGAAGAGAAGAGAAGAGAAGAGAAGAGAAGAGAAGAGAAGAGAAGAGATAAAATAAGGTAAGATAAGATAAAATAAAATAAGGTAAGATAAGACAAGACAAGATAAGATAAGATAAGATAAGATAAGATAAGATGAGATGAGATGGGATGAGATGAGATAAGATGAGACAAGATAAAAAAAATTAAAATTAGGTAAGATACAATAAAATAAGGTAAGATAAGATAAGATAAGATAAGATAAGATAAGATAAGATAAGATAAGATAAGATAAGATAAGATAAGATGAGATAAAATAAGGTAAGATCAGATAAGATAAAATAAGATAAGATGAGATAAGATGAGATAAGATGAGATGAGATAAAATAAAATAAAACCAAACAAAAAAAGGTAAGATCAGATAAGAAAATAAGGTACGATAAGATAAGATAAGATAAGATGAGATGAGATGAGATGAGATGAGATGAGATGAGATGAGACGAGATGAGATAAAATAAAATAAGGTAAGATAAGATAAGATAAGATAAGATAAGATAAAATAAAATAAGGTAAGATAAGATAAGATGAGATGAGATGAGATGAGATAAGATTAGATAAAATAAAATAAAATAAAATAAGGTAAGATCAGATAAGATAAAATAAGATAAGATAAGATAAGATAAGATAAGATAAGATAAGATAAGATAAGATAAGATAAGATAAGATAAGCATGTACAGAAATAACAGGAGCCAGGTGTGGAGTATAACACAAGGGAGAGTCAAAAAGTTCTCAGACAAATGTAATTAAAAGTTTTATTTAGCAAAATAACAACATTATTTTTTCCACTCCATTGGAGTCTGAACCCTTTTACCTTCTATGTTTCCATCAGTAGATTCCTTCATTGTAGAATTGCTGGGGCTGTCTTTGACACAGTCTTTGACATTTGTCTGACAACTTTTAGACTCTCCCTCATACTACAGCAGTAAAATAATACAGTATAATACAACTTACAGTGGTACGTTCACCAAATATTAGGACTTGTACAGAAAGTAAAGATCTGAACACTTATGACACCACTGCATTTGTGTCTGTGTGTCACAGTTCACACTGGAATCGAGCAGACAAACGGATCTGAAAAAAGCAATAATTCTATGAGATTGAATTTAAAATCAAAGCAAATCAAATTTTATTTATATAGCGCCAAATCATAACAAAAGTTATCTTATGATGCTTTACATATGGAGTTGGTCGAAACCAGACTCTAAGCCAATTTACAGAAACCCAACAGAATCCTCCAGGAGCAAACACTTGTGAGTGGTGACAGTGGTGAGGAAAAACTTCCTTTTAACAGCAGAAACCTGGAGCAGACCCAGACTCCTGGAGGATGGACGTCTGCCTTGACCAGTTGGGGTTAAAGAGAGAGAGTAAAGGAGGAGAAAAAGAGAGAGCAATAGAGATAGAGAGAGACTGGGGGAGAGGGGGAGAAGGGGGGAAGTAGGGGGAGAGACATGGATGCAGCTGATGTGCAGAAAACTGAACTGAAACTGACAAAAGTAGATCAACTGGTGTTAGTATAATTACGAGAAACCAGAACAAAGGTCCATGACTGTTAATACTACTACTACAAATACAAGTAATAACAGTGGATATACTACTATTACAACAGTTAGAACAAATAATAGAAACCTCTACCATCTATGGAATTATATAATAAACACTATCATAACTATATGGATAAGTGAGTGATGATGATGAAGGCAGGAGAGAGGCAGGACCACAGCAGCAGGTCCAGAGATGCGGCTAAAATAATTTTCCATTTGATTTTGTTCACATCGTCATGAAAAACACAGATCTGAGACACTTTTTTTTTCAACAATGAACGTTGAACAGTATATACACATAATAGCATACAACAAACAAGGATAGAAAGTTTCATAATTCACAGAATATTTTACATTTCAAATATATAGAAATACTTTTAAGTAAAAAACATTAAAAAAAAAAAAATATATATATATATATATATATATATATATATATATATATATATATACAATTTTTTTTTTTTTTAAAATTAGCTCAAGGTATAAATAGAAATTATACAAATTAAATAAGATTATATACTTGACATATTTTTTTTTAGTTTTATTTGCTTTAGAATTTATGATGTTCCTCAAATCGTCTACATAATTGGAAAAAAGGGCTTTAAAAACAGTAATGTTTGGACATTGGTGTGCAAATTTAGAGCAATGAATGTAAAATTTGGCAAAAATAATAAAAAAGGTTGATAATATATCTTTTTTCTGGAGTTATCAATTTGTGATACTCCAAATAAAATGTGTTGAAAGTTCAATTTACATGAAGGGTCAATTTTTGTGTTTATAAAATTATTTAAATCAATCCAAAATATATGTGTGTAGGTACAATCCCAAAATAAATGACATGTTGTTTCCTCTGCGTTGCTGCAAAAAGAACAAAAAGTATCAGATCTGAGTCACATATGAGAGAAAACATCACACGTATACGCAGGCCACGTCTGCCTGCAGTGTGAGCCCAGCCTATACCTGCCGTTAACCAGCAGGGGTCGCTGTAGCCATTAGTCTGAATGAGTCTCTGTTTACGGAAGTCCGTGTGACGTGTCACTGTCCACCGGAGCATTGTGGGAAGGAAAGAGGAGCTGACGGCCGTTGATGGCATACTGCTCAATTTGGCAAATATCTTCGATAGTGAGCACCCACAAGAAATAGAAATTCATGGGGACGATGCTGCTGTGTGAACCTAGTGTCTGTGGGCTGTGAAGGGGGGCTTATGCCGGTGTCATCCCGTCTGTCCTGCGTCCAAAGCACAGAAGTGGGATACTGTGTCAATGGACCGCGGCGTTTTTATTTTCTTTTCGGAGGGAAGCGACTAAAGTAGCGACGAATTCTAAGCCCGCTGTGGATGGGTGGGGGGCGACCACTGCGAACCTGCGTTCCTTACTATTTGAAGTTTCTCGAGCTATCTGTCGAAGACGCCGATGAAAATGTCGACCAGCAGTCCCGAAGCGGTGAAGAAATTGCTGGAGAACATGCAGACGGACCTGCGGTCTCTGTCCATGGAGTGCAAGAAGAAATTCCCCCCAGTCAAAGAGGTTAGCCGGCTATAGTTAGCCTGTGTGAGCCGTAGCCGTGGTGCTCAACAGCTTTTCTTCTGTGTGAATCAGATTATGTAGAAGTAATGAGGTAGATGTTGTGTGTTTGTTGGAGCTGCTGTCCCCTCCAGACACGGGCCTGTGCTGCTGTGGGATGTGCTCACTGGGCTGCCCCTCATACTGTACGGCCACAGCAAAAGTTGGACCAGCCCCTGGCACAGATGAAGCCTGCCAAGCCTTGAATTAAGTAACAGCATAAATAGCTACATTAGTTTACCTTCACTACTCCTTTAAGGTATGATAGTCAGTCTGAAGCATGCAGGTGGAGGAGGGAAACCCAAAGAAAAGCACCTGACTCAGGTTTTCAGACACAGGCACAAAATACAAGGAGGTGCACTGATTTTTTTTAAAAGTATTAATCAGCTAAAATTTGCTTAGTGGTCTTATTTATGTCTTTGTGGATAAGAAATCAATATAAGTGAATCCCCAAAGAAACTTTGTGTTGGTAAATGCTAGTTATGCAAATTTACAGGATTTCAGTTCTGTTGCAACATGTTGATGGTCATATGAACTATGTTTTCAGGTCAAAAATGTCCAATTTCATCACAATTAATGCTATATTTTCATGTCACAAATGGCCAAGTTATATTATAACTGAATTTACCTGAAATACAAATATTCTATTCTTTTAGATTCCCCATTTTTTCTTATAACATTATATACTACGTATCACATGTTTTATTTTTACAGGTTGCAATTTGGAGTATGGTGCTGATCCATCCTGCTTATGTTATGCCAATACATACATTAAAAATGTCACTTTTTAAATCAGCGGTTTTCTAATAATAAGCATTTTTATCAAGAAATAACACTTCTATATTGTTATTTGCTCTTTAGTATGATGATAAACTATACAATAAATAATTATGATTCTAGTTTTTGCACAGGGATCATTTGTGGAAACGGTGACATGGCTGCCGAGCATCAGTATGATGGGATTCGTAACAACCATGTCACATCTGTCCACCGCCACATTTTGTGTTTTTGTGTCAGCTGTTATTGTTTTAGATCCACAATACTAACATTTATGAATAAGAGGATAATTAGCAATAGTAAGTCTATAAGTTTATTACTATTAAAGTACTGGTACTGACCAGATCATCATGGGTAATGTCACATCCGTCCACCAGCAAAAGTTTTCACATACACGTGCTATTCAAAATCCAATATTTCTGAAAATATAGCTTCCACTGTCAAATAATATCAGTAGTCTGTGCGCAAATGTATTAACATTATTTCAACACAGTTCTATGCATTTCTTACAACTTTTTTTTTTGACAAAAATGGCCACTCATTTGACCCCCCTAAGTAAATTTTAGCCGTAACACATTTTCTTCTTGCTTTTAATGTCTTCCAAAATAGATGGTAAAACCTCTGCACATTTAACCACTGTTGATTCCCTTGATATTTATGGAGGCTAGTGTTAAAGTACTTTTTTTAATCAATGTAGCTTTAAAAATTATCTAAATTAGGCGATACTGTATGATTTTATCAGTACATACAATTTCCATTAAACATATTTTGTATTACGTACATATTGATGACAAGACCTATGTGTTGTCCTGACTAACTCCTATGACACTACATTTACAAGTGTCATTATTAACCTTTCCAGCACCCAGGTAAAATTCTCAAAAGTCTCAAACCTTATCACTACAACTTTAACCTAAAATGATCATGCACCACCAGAGGAAATCAATTCATTTGATTTTATAGGTGAATTGACCCTATAAGGCCCACTTATCGGTTTAGAGCAGAGGTGTCCAATCCTGGTCCTCAAGGGCCGGTATCCTGCATGTTTTAGATGTATCCCTCTTCCAACACACCTGATTCAAATGGTAAGCCTATCGTCAAGCTCTGCAGAAGCCTGATAATGACCGTCAGGTGTGCTGGAAGAGGGAATATCCAAAGCATGCAGGATACTGGCCCTTCAAGGACCAGGATTTGGACACCTGTGGTCTAGAGAAAAGCACATGTGCTGTAGAGAAATGCCCATTTTTTTCTGTATTTATAATTTTTCACGAAAGAAACCTGTTTGCTATACTGTACACAAGTCTGTTTCTCTAGGATCTCCCATTACAAGTGGATTCACAAGCTTATGTGTGTTTACAGAGCCTGGGGTTATTTCACACACTGTCTTGTGTTTCTGTGTTACTGTTTGCTGCTGAAGACGTTCATTGTTGTGTTTCTGTGACCCTGGCATTTCTCATGACACCATAATATTGTTTGAGAACAGAAAGAGAATACAAAGAGGTTTAATGCCAGGCTCCTTTTTGTACCTTATTTAGAACACACCATGAAAACTAAGCCTTTATTACTGCACTTTACCCCATTGACACAGTCTACTTAACTCTGTGACCTAATAGAAACAGTTGATGAAACTGGCTCATGGTTCTTTTATATGTAAATATAGTTTATTTTCTTTTTAATCCTAATCTAAAGGCCACAAGATCAACATGCGAGTATGAGACAAGTGATAGGCTATGAATAAACACACCCTTCTTTATTAGGAGTGAGTGGAAAGTATGTGGCATTTACTTTTCCATGGAATGCCCATTGAGACAAAAATTGCTGCTTTTGCTCTTATTCCAAAAAAGGACAAATTCAAATAAACCATTAATAAAATGAATATCCCACTGTGTACATTCAACCACATATATTCTGATTAAAAAATAGTGTTTTTTCAAAGTTTTCCACTAATGGCAGACTGTGCAAACACAGCCTCCTTTTTTCATTCCTTCACACACCTTCTTGAAAAGGTCACCCTTTTGATACTTACTGAAAACCTGTTAATATCCTCTTTCATAATGTGTAGCAGTAGGTGTGGTTCTGA
Source organism: Sphaeramia orbicularis (assembly GCF_902148855.1). Lineage (NCBI taxonomy): Eukaryota > Metazoa > Chordata > Actinopteri > Kurtiformes > Apogonidae > Sphaeramia > Sphaeramia orbicularis. The sequence continues at coordinate 45,263,764 of NC_043962.1, read as the reverse complement.
TTTTAACCAGAAATGTGGACATTTCTTTGAATTCATCCGTCTCTATCAGAGGATCTTTGTTACGTCTTCGACTGACTAAACAGGAGGCTCTGTGTGTCGACCTGCCGTAAAATCCACAAATGAGATGTGTATTCCAAATGTGCTGTATATATATTCAATGAGTCCTCATAAAAGTGGATTAATATAGGCATATCCCTCTTATCTTCAGTTGGGATATCCAAACAGAATATGGTGTTTACCTGACACTCGTAAAATTAAGCATGTTGTCATCTTCTGAATTCATGTGAATTGTTATAGTTTTTTATAAACATGCTTATTGAGTGCAGGTCATGTTTTCTAGAGTTATGTTGTTCAGCAGAAACCATCTTAATCAGAGCTTCTTTACCTTAATTCCCTGTAATTCCTTGGTTCAGCTCAGTGTTTGCTCTCATGTGTAACACTGGTCACATAGGTCATTAGATGAAACGACCTACTGTATGTGGGGCTTCTGTGGTCCTGGAAATATTTGCCAGCTCAGCAGGGCAGTAAATATCAGGCTATGCCCGTGTGTTTTTCAACAGGTCATGCTCTGAATAAAGAAACCACTTAAATGAGAAAGAAATACAGCACTGTCTTGTAGTTCCTTTCAGGCAGACCAGTTTGACTCGAGTGTTTCATGGTCTATAACGAACAGTGTGGCGGTCCAGCAGGGACATAAAAAGCATACAGCTGGTCTCTGCTGGCAGGATGCTCGCTGGGTTGGCCCTCGCCCGGGGGCGTGATGAAACATCTCCTTCAAATATTGATTAATCATCATCCAGGTTTCTCAGTCCTTCCAGCAGGATATGGTCTCTCAAGGGTCACAAGACATCAAAAAGCCACTTTAACATCTCCCACAATCTGGCCTCTGTCTTTCTCTCTGTCTAGATGTTAGTGTTTTAATTGGAACAACCTTTTCTACTTGCAGTCATTATGCCTGTACTTACTAGGACGTTATTGTGCAACAAAAAGCTGAGTGACAGCTGTTGTTTGTTTGAATATAAATGACATGTCTGCTTTTTATAGTACACAAATGGGACCTTTCAATCTCTTTTTCCTTTCTATTTGACAGCTCCTGAATTTATAGCACAGTATTTGCTGTTTTTGTCAGACTTTCAGTACCATCACTTAAAGTTTCAGTGTGTTACATGTAGTAGTATCTAGTGGTGAAGTTGCAGATGGTAACCACCCATTACCTCACTCTGCTCTATGGTGACTGGACAACTGGCCCTTGTTAAAGTTTGGTTTGTCCATTATGAATAAAATCTTTTTGGTTTAGAGAATCTCCATCATAGTAGGTGGGTGTTATACAACACACAGAATGCCACTTGACAGACATGAAAAACACAATGTTATTAGGTTAGTTAGATCTCCTCCAGTCACCTTTAATTTTACATAGTGGACCCTTTTAACTCTCCTAAATGAATTAGCTTCCCTTCTCAGGCACTTATAAACAAATTATTGTCAGATCTGTCAGTAAATCTTAATATCAAAGCATTCTCTTCATTGCAAAACAAGAATGTGAGTGCATTGTCCTCCTCTCCCAGCCAATCTTCATTCCAGTGCATTGGCCTTTCCCAGTCCCTCTCCCACTGTCACATTACGCCAGAGCCAGTGGTTTCTCTGGGTTAAGAGCAGTCAAGAAGGGTCCCATTGATTTTTCTGTGTCATAGCTTCACACCCAGAATTCCTCTTTCTTTGACTTGCAGTTAGTGAAACCTCTGGGGCTTTGATGTTTGTTTTGCTCTGATTGCTTTTGCGTAGATGGAAAAAAAAATCAGGCATCCAGTCGCCTTTTCTTTCTGTTGATGAGTCAGGGGCTGTCAGCTGTATGTAGATCACAGTGAAGTGTGACTGCCTGTCTGGGGAAAACCTGCAGAATTAATGAAAGCATTAAGCGCAGTCCCTGTATGGCTCGCTTAGCTCAACTAATTTACCAGACAGGTCATAATGTCTGTAGTACTCTGTACAGAGATAAAACAGCCACCAACACGGCGAGGATTTGGTGAACTGACACTGTTGTAATGAAACTGTGGTTGAATGAGTCTATTTTCAATATGCTAAGTCAGTTCCACAAAACTGCTGAGTTTATGAACTCTCACAGCATGTTTCCAAGGAAGCCAGTCTGTGATGAGTTGGACTAATGTTGCCTCTCAAAGAAATGAACTGGCAATCAGATGTGGTTGAGTTACGCCTTGAGGAGCGCTTCACAAAAAAAGACTTTGGGGGAAGAAGTGAAAGTGCTAGACACTTCCGATCCAGCCTGGTGCCGACACTGTGTGTATAGAGCACTTGTATGTAATGTCCTTTTCCGCTCAGTGTTGAATTTAAATCAGCTTTTTCTAGAATTACTTATGTAATCTCCCCATAATTTTGCAGATGTTATTCTTATTACACGTGTGCAGGTTTGGAAATAAGTATTATTTGTGCTATATGTTTTCCAACTCTTTTTTGTGATTCTTGGAGGAATCCGACTGCATTTTTTTTTTTAGAGTTTATGATGAAGAGTGTTTGAATTAAGTCTCATATCACTGAGCCTGTTTACATGACCACAAAAGTCTGATAGCTGGTAGTAATTGGATAATTGTTATAATCAGATCTCACACACTTATATGCACTTAAGAAATGCGATAATCAATAATCCCCGTTCCAGTCCATTATCAGATTTCTTTCGCAGTACGTACCTACATACATATGTCAAACTTCCTGTTTTTGTCTTCTGTTTACATTTGACCACATATCTTCTGTACTCTACAGTTGTAATTGTATTTACACATGCACAGATGCACAAGAATGAAATAAATCACATTAACCTGTATACATGCCAGGAGACATCAGAGTATTGGGGAGAAATCCAGGCGTGTTAATCCAATTTCTTATTATCAGATTACTACCGTTATTTGATAAAACATGTCAGATTATCTTGTGTACACGGTTACTTAAATAATTTGACAACTCTAGAAATCGGATAGTAATGATCGGAGTATTGGTGTGTGATGTAAACGGGCAACTACATTAGTATGAATTCCAATCTATTTTAATCATTTAGTTTGACAACCATATTGCACTCAAAAAGAGTAGTTCTTTAGATTAATGTAATGCAGTCAGTTTTTATATATTCCTAATAATAAGCCTCACAGTTTAATATTTAGTAATACTATACTCTTTTTTTTTTTTTTTTTTAATTAGGTAGCTCATCTGATATGGGGTGAACTGGAATGGCTCAATTTTTTGGTACATTTCTTCCTGCTCTCTGTGTCTTTCCTGTCCACAGTACCTGTTGAAAGTAAAATGAAAAACCTGCAGATTTGTGACTGATCAAGAAATTAAATCACAGAAATGCTCTTAACTTCTACTTCAGGTTCCATTAGGCTATGACAGCCAGCCTCCACATGTCAATGAACTTGGTGTGTAACTTAATAAAAAATTAGATAACTAAAATTTTCTTTTTTCTTATCATCCTACATTGAATTTTGATTAACAGTAACATTTTTAACTGTTCTGAAAGACACAAGAAACCCAAAGTGGGTGGGATTTCTGTTCAGCAATGACACATCATATATTTTTTTCGAGGCTTAGATTTACTGACTGATTTTAGAGATAAGTGACGTATTAACCAAACAAGTGAAAACTTAACCAGCAGGGCATGAGGAAGTAGCCTGCAAAAATGAGAGAATTCATTTTTATTAGCTCACACTGGCCGTTAGGTTATGAGCTGTTGTGAAGGGGCTGTGTCCGTCATCTTTATTACCTCCGCCAAGGAGGTTATGTTTTTGCCAGGGTTTGTTTGTTTGTCTGTTTGTCTGTCCGTTAGTGTGCAACATAACTCAAAAAGTTATGGACAGATTTTGATGAAATTTTCAGGGTTTGTTGGAAATGGGATAAGGAAGAAATTATTAAATTTTGGTGGTGATCGGGGGTGGGGGTGGGGGGGGGCAGACCAGAAAATTTAATCAAAATCTGTCCATAACTTTTTGAGTTATGTTGCACACTAACGGACAGACAGACAGACAAACAAACCCTGGCAAAAACATAACCTCCTTGGCGTGGGGGGGC